>NW_018408080.1:482524-574059 GCF_002113885.1 Mizuhopecten yessoensis
AAAGAAAAATTAATTCCAAGAAGTTTGAAGTTTTTTGAAGACCAATCAAATTTATGTTCAGGGCATAAAATCTCTTCTGAGTATTTCTTGTTTCCGATCCATATCAATCGACACTTATCTATGTTAAGTTTAAGTCCAGATACTGTAGAAAATATACTGAAGTCATTTATAGTACTTGACAATGACTTTGAAGAACCATCTAGGAATAAAAAGGCATCATCTGCATATTGACCAAGCAAATATTCTCTATTATTTATTTGTACACCTTTGATACTTTGATTTTTTTTCAATTGTATAGCCAAAATTTCAACACCTATCAGGAATAGATATGGGGAGATGGGATCCCCTTGTCTACATCCACGTTTTACATCCAAAAATGATGAAAAATACCCATTATTAATTATTCTGCTTTTTGCATTATGATAGAAAATATGTATCCATTTAATCAAAGATTCACCAAAATTGAAAGATTTTAAAGACCTATGAATAAAACTCCATTCTATCGAGTCAAAGGCTTTTTCAAAATCAACAAGTAGCAACAAACCAGACATATTTTTTTCTTCTAATTCATGCATTATATCATATACTAATTTTGTATTTTCTCCAATAAATCTATTCCTCATAAAGCCTTTCTGTGTATCATTTATAATTGAAGGCAGTACTGTTTTTAACCGGTTTTCTATAGCAGAAGAAGCAAGTTTATAGTCAGTATTAAGTAAAGTTAAAGGTCTCCAGTTTTTTATAAATCTTCTGTCTTTGGATTCTTTTGGAATACATGTTATAATTCCCTGGTTTTGAAATTCTGATAATGAGCCATGAGTATATGCATAATTTATAGATTTATATACAAAATATTTCAAATCTTTCCAAAAAAAATTGTAAAACTCACTGCTAAACCCATCCGATCCCAACTGTCAAAATCCAGATTGCTCAATGTATACTAAACAAGCAAACCAGAGCGACTGATGACATTTATATTACTTCAGATAGATATGTACGTGTGATATATGTGATATTAAGAAAATAAATATCTAATCTTAACGTATCTAGCCTGAAGATATATGTTGAGTTAAGGATCCATGTGCCACTACTACTGAAGATATATGTTGAGTTTAGGATCCCTGTCACACTAATACTGAAGGTGTATGTTGAGTTAAGGTGTCTGTTCCACTGCTACTGAAGGTGTATGTTGAGTTAAGGATCCCTGTCACACTACTACTGAAGGTATATGTTGAATTTAGGATCCTTGTCACACTACTAATGTGAGTATATGTTGAGTTAAGGATCTCTGTTCAACTACTACTGAAGGTATATGTTGAGTTAAGGATCTCTGTTCCACTACTATGGAATGCATATGTTGAGTTAAGGACCCCTGTCCCACTACTATGGAATGCATATGTTGAGTTAAGGATCCCTGTCACACTAATACTGAAGGTATATGTCGAGTTAAGGACCCCTGTCCCACTACTATGGAATGCATATGTTGAGTTAAGGACCCCTGTCCCACTACTATGGAATGCATATGTTGAGTTAAGGATCCCTGTCCCACTAATACTGAAGGTATATGTTGAGTTAAGGATCCCTGTCACACTACTATGGAATGCATATGTTGAGTTAAGGATCCCTGTCCCACTAATACTGAAGGTGTATGTTGAGTTAAGGTTCTAGGTTCCACTACTACTGAAAATATATGTTGAGTTCAGGACCCCTCTCCCACTATTGACAAACACTGGATAATTTCTCTGTTGTTTTTCAAACAAAGAATTCTCCTCATTATGGTCGTTCAAGTAACAGCTGTTACAGGATTGAGTTAGCTAACTACCACTGACTATGTAGATCAGTTGTTAAGGAGGACCGATTATCGATCAATGGTCCAGGGTTCGAATCCTGTTAGGCATTTTTCACTCTCCTTACAGTGATTTTTATGTTTGTTTTCAATCATATCATTTTCAAAACAAGTTCCTTATCTAATTGGTTTCATTTTGGTATGAAGTTCTTCTCAGAAATTATTTCTTGAAGATATTATCATGCAGGTAAAAAAGTATCAAATTTATTGTAACAGTCTGAAACTGTGAGACAGGGATCCTTAACACATCGTAAATAAATACAATTTGTATTTTTAAAGTACGCCATAGCATTGTCATATGTCACCTTCCTTAAATATATATTTCTTGGAAATATATTTAATACGTTTTTATGTAAAAAAATATGAATATAGAAATAAATTGAAGGTCGCAAATGAAACATTTCGTAGTTGTAAATTACACAATATCCCGGTAAAAATATGCAAGGTTGTTCAAACTGACGCTATATTCTTTGCATATTTGTTATTTTGACCGCGATCTCGTGCATTAGACTGCTGAACATTTATCACTATCTGTCATCTGTTATGTAATATATCATGCACTGATAATGTGTATACAGTAAACAAAAGCACATCATTCATGAGACCTTAAGGTACATTGTCGTTTAGGCTATTTCAAGCAGGTACATAACTACAATTAATGATCTTTATATTACAAAGGGGCAAAGTAGTTGGTTGATTGATGATTGCGCAGTATCATGTATATATCCCTATTTATTTTACAAAAACAAATAACAAAGATATTTCAAATTATATCAGCCACATTTGTTGGCCCGGATGTTAACGCACTGGGTGTCTTAACGTGGTAGGAAACCGGAAAACCCGGTGAAAACCCACGATGACCCAATACCTTTTTAAGTCCGATCGGGGAACCACGGCCACCTGATGAAAGGCGAGTGCGTTATCCACTGCACCACCAGACCACCTTATCAAGTCTAAGATGACTTTTGTTAAAAGGTTAAATCTGAATACTCTAAAACAGATTGACAGTTAATAATTCTGTTAACTGACAAATATTTACATTCTGTATGCTTAGACCCATTGACAAAAATAACATTCATAAATGCATACCACAGGTGTTCACAGAATATCAGCACGTGGGAACTGATAGTAACCTGATCACACTGCGTAGTAATACACTACACAAACTACTCACTCGGAACGACCGACCTAGATGCTTAATTCTTACATCTTAAAATATTATTGAACTGTGCTTTGTGAAATATCCACGTATTCACGTGTCCTGTGCTACAAATAAACATTGAATATGGAACTACATTTTGTTGTGTTATTGTTGTTGACGGTTGCTAAGATCTCTCACGATAGTGTCACATTTCCCCGCGAAAAAACACTGTTCTCGCCACTGCGTTGCACCCGTGTATAAGCAGGAACAAACCCTGTTTATTTGTTTTATTCGTTGTTATATCGATCCACTGAAAGGATTCGTCAATGTAAATATAAGGAATGATATTTATTTTTTCAACATTTATGAGGTCATAACAACAATGGGTTTTTGGACATATTTTACATGAATCGCTAACGCGATTCATTCAATATGTCCATAAACCCATTGTTGTTATGACCTCATAAATGTTGAAAAAATAAAAATCATTCCTTAAATAGTGCAAGATTCCTTGGTGTATGCTAAGCATATATCAGTTGGTAAGTTGAGGACTTTTTTTTGTTAGAAATGCATGTAGCGTAAACCAGAAATGCCACATACGTTGTGATGTTTTGAGCATAAATCATACTTCATATCATCAGGATTCTCTATGCAACCTAGTCGTGATACATCATACTGCATTGTGAATGTCTGGACCTGTATATGCCCTTCGATGGTTAGAGTATCACGATACTTTGGACCTTCCATGCATTGCTCTCAAAACTGAACGTAATGAATGGCATTTATATCACAGGTTGCTACGTTGCCACCTCGGCAATAATAGTAATAGTAGAGATTTTTGGTTTGGTTTGTTTTGTTTTTGCATACTTTTAACAGCTAAGGTCAATTAAGGACGTTCCATGTTTTGGTGGTGGAGGGGAGCCGGAGTACCCAGAGAAATTCCACCGACAGTATGTGGCAACTGCCTCATGTTTGCCTCGAACCGGCGACCCAGTGATGGAAGACTAGTGATTGTAACGGTCTGACGCCTTAGCAACTCGGCCATCGCGATCATCTAATACATGTATATATATAGAACAAGACTTAATTTAAGGTCATCTCAACTCAGCTGCGCCAGGGTTGGCTCATATTTTGAAAGCTTAGACGCAGTGGGTTAAGATTTGTTTGTTATTAAGAAATTATCGTTACTGTTGTATTAGTAACAGAATAACAGACAAAACAAACTATAAGTTCAATAAACTGACTGACACTTACAAATATATGAGAGGGTAAACAAGGGGTAGCCAGAGCATGAAATAAGAGACAGACAAATTATACCAATTTAATAATATAATATCTTAAATGTTAAATTTGACTGTAGCATGTGACATAGTATAAGTACCAGAAAAAATCTTCTAATGTTGTTGTGTTTGTTGTTCGCATACAGTTTTGAGCTTAAATACTTTATTATTGTACCGTTATACAAAGAAAAAACAAGAAAGGCGCCGTTTATTTAGTATTTCTTGTTTTAATTACGTTAAGTATCGATTTAAGACATAAATAAGAAGAACCAAAACAAACAAACTTAACACCTTGGTTTTCAATTATGGTTTTGGTATATCTTTTGTCTTTTGTCTAATTTCCACTTTTGAAATGAATACCTGAAGCCAAATTAAATATTTAAATGTAGAAATGAACGTTTTTTTTGTAAAGGTCACATTATCATGCACTTTCTGCAAAAAACTTACACACAGAAGGTTGATTACCTTGTTTGTCAACGTCACGAAAATTGTTCTTAACATATTGGTATTGACGCACCTTCGTACAAAAACGCTTGCACACAGATGAGTAATTAGTTTGTTTTGTATCCAGTTCTTTTAACCCCGTCAAACGTATATGAATGCACTCTACATAGATTTGAATAAAGCATGGGTCCCGTTTATTATCTTGTATTTCAAACAATTTTATCACAAGTATTTTCGTTTTACAAATTTAAAATGGCTGGCTAGTTGATTTAAAAAGACTGTATCAATGCCTCAAAATAAACGTAATTTAAACTGAAAGTTAATACAATTTGGACAAAATATGAACAAGACGATCTGATTTATAAGGAGACCATTGAAATAATAAAGCGATGAACATAGAACCAGGTATTCTTAAAAGGTACACGTTTCTGGTTCATCGACGCCAACCGACATGGATATATATCGGTCAAATTCAAGCAATGTCAAACCCTCAAAGTGAGGACTAGGGTTAAAATAACTTCAAGACATTTATAAAAATATCCATCTATACTTAGGGTTTACATTTCAGAATCAAGTTCTTAGTAAGAATTAGACTTTGCTAATGTATATTATCATACCCTTTTTTTAATTGCACATGCAATGCAAACGTTCAAATGATTTCGAAACATCTCAACTGCTTTAACGTTCATGGTTACAACATATGTAAATGGCTTCCTTCATGAAATAATATATCATATTAACTGAAAGCTTATGAAGCCCGCCTACTCCATTATTCAAACACATAAATGAATGAATAGTTTCCAGATAACGTCATCACGTGGTCCAGAACAGCTCCGCCTCCCACATCACTCACAACCAACTAAAGTTCGTTGATGGTATAAGTGATGTATCACCAGCTCAAGGCCATATATTACTCATACCAAGTCCAAGGTCATAAGAAGATGCATACATTTTATTTGTGATTCACAAACATTTAATGTTATATAACAAGATACATGCAATAGTTATTTATCAGTTGATGAATATTGATGGTTTCTCGTTAAATTTCACGTATTAATATTTCACCAGTAATGCAGAAAAGTACCTATCTGGTTGTCGAATACTAAAAGTAATACTTTCACACTGTAACAAATATCATTTTTGATACATGTCATTGTGTAAATGATATTAGTTTATCAAGTTGATCAAGAATGATATTTCAATAGTATATATGCATTGAATTTTGAAATGAATAACAAGCATACATAAGTAATGCTGAGCCACTTGCTCAAAGCAATTATCGACCAATGACTCATTAACGGTGAGTTTTTGTAATTATTAATGCAAACTTCACTCAATTTTAAAGATGAATTATCAAGAATGCAATTGCTGAGTCAGGACCAACATGTCAGGTCTGAATTAAGAATAAACTCCGTCTCCATGTTTAAAGGCTTGGGGAAGTTAATGTCACATTGACAAACTTAATGAGTAATGAAATCTGTGTAGGAACAGGGGTAAATTCTGTATACTCTGACACTTTAAAGGATGTGATGATATGAAGTATATATAGTTCAATCAAAAGTGATACTCAAGCCAAAATAGTATATTGAGCATCGTGATGTCCTTATTATTCCTTTTACCCGTTGCTGATTCATAAACCGTATCTAAACAGATCACCTGATGATCTTTATTTTCTTCTTTCTCATTAGAACGGGCCTCTCCTGGACTGTAATTCTTAAACATCCTATATTACTGATGGAATGGAGGACACGAATCGCTCCAGTTTGTTCCAAGCGAGAGGTCATGTGTGATCCGCTAACGCCATATAGGACAGTTGATGGCACGTGCAATAATCTGGGTTCCCCTTTGTTGGGCAGTAGGATGATAGCCCAGGGGCGGGTAATCCAACCCTTCTACGATGACGGTAAGAAAAGCAAGACAAAAAAACCCGCACCATAGTATTTTTAATGTCTTTTCCCTTTCTTCAATCTCCTTGTGGTCGAATACATTTGTTTAAAAAAAAAAAAAAACACGTCTTTTTTTCAGCAATTACGAACACGTAATATATCAACTTTAGTTATTACTCAAGTTGGCAAAAATTCTAGATCCAAGTTTTGTGGGAGTCAATCGGAGATCCCAGAAAAAATCATGTGATCGAACCATATCACATCTAACCGAAAAACGCTTTGCTGTCTTTGTGAAAAGCGATGTATTATCCATCCGACCGCCCAAATATTGTTGCCGTCTCATATTCTCACCAAGAAAGAAAGAACGATCTCAAGATATCATACGAAACGGTACTACTACATAATTACATGTTTCAGGTTTAAATTTGCCGCGAATGAGGTCAGTTACTGGAGGATACCTACCTAACCCGCGACTGATCAGCAACGTGTTTCATAGCAACACAGGCCGATCACCAGTCCTCAACAAGAGAAACACAAACATGTTCTTTGCTTACGGACAATTTTTGGATCATGACATCTCACTGACTCCTGTTTTGCAAGGTAAGAATCTGTCATGATTATGCACATTGTTGGTTATATATTCATAATAACATGTGCAGTATTTGCTAAAGGATGCCTGTTCCACTGCAGGAAATCTTAACAGAGTTCCATTGTAGTTTTTGTACATAACGTAACCCCGACTTAATTTCGTTTTGGATATATCTGAAGCTTGACTGGGAAACGGTACTATCATTGACCAGGTACAGCTAACCTGGTGAAAGTGACGGTACACAATTTTAACTGATCGCATATCCAGGGTTCGCAACCTGTTCTTGCGTTTTAAAATCGGACCACTGTTGTTGATATTCTTCTCACGCAAATGTTTTTTTTATAAAGGTTTCACAAGGTGAGGTTATCTTTTCGGAAATCTTTCATCCAATTAAAAGTAATGCCGGGAAAAATAAACAATGCATATTTACAGTATTTGGCAGGAGTAAGGGGATCCTTTACCTTTTTTATGAACTAAACACAGTAACAAAATAAGCACTAAATGAAACAAACAATGGACATTTCATCACATATTCTTTAAACAAATCAATAAAATTGTAACAACGGGTAAATTTGGTTTTGCTTATTTACAATTTTTTGATATAATTAGTGCGATTTTATATCTTTTAAAGACAAAGATGGAAAAAATCTAGAATGCTGTCGAGCTGGTGGTTTACATGAGTAAGTGAACTCTTCCGATGAATATCAAATGTATGTATTTAAGAAATGTGAAAATGTTCCTATTGATAAGAAAAAAGAGCGAAGTTAAGAGGGTCGGTACCTTTCAGAAAATACATTCAGAGAAAGGTTTTAACGTCTGTATTTCATAACTTTTAAGCATAAAAACCTTCACATAGTTAAGAGCAATTAATAAATGTTTTACAAATCATATTACGTTCTGATTTTCGTAACGAACAATAATCGCTGCTACAAAATCTTGATTAAAGTTCTACCTATTGCCATACTATGGTGTATTTATTTTCAGCTCACGCTGTTTTCCAATTCCCGTGCCTCCAAATGATCCTGTGTTCCACGTTTGTAAAAACTTTGCCCGCTCTGCAGCCACTCCTTCCTTCCAATGTGATCCAAGTATGTATAGGAGGATTTTAATTTATATTTATATTTAAGTCTAGACTTAAATATAAAGATATGTAACTTCGTTGAGTACTTGTTTGGCAGTATCGCTTAAAAATTTGCTGTTAGGAAAACTTCGTAGAGTAACAAAATAGACTAAATTTATAATTGTGGAAATCCATTCCACAATTATAAATTTAGTCTATTTTGTTACTCTACGAAGTTTTCCTAACAGCAAATTTTTAAGCGATACTGCCAAACAAGTAATTATTGATTGCAACGATGATCAATGATATGCTGATAAACGTTTCTTTTATGTAAGAGCATTTGTTTTTACAAGCCCATGGATATCTAAACATTGTTAAATAGTTCAGGGTTCAAATTAGAAATGATATTTGTTGTTATATCTTTATTATTCAGATATTTATTCCAGGGTACATTAGATCAAATTAACCTTTAAGGCACAAGAAATACAATATCAAGACTGTAAATACTAGCAAACCTGCATCAAACCTATACTTTTAGTTAAAGGGTGCCAACATGCTGAACTATATCCTGAATATTGTCACTATTGTGAAATATTTGTTTCAATCACTATCAAAACAAACATTCATTAAAAATCACAAAAAAACATGCATCTAATGAAATTGTAATTGTTGAAAGATAAAATGATTGTAAAAAGAATTAAAAAAGAAAACAAAATGGAAATGAAAAGAGAAATACAGGAATCGAACTCAGAACCTATAAATTACAAAGACCACATTTTACCAATTATACCAGCACGGCAACCAAGTGCGTGTCAAATTGGTGGGCCGAAAACATTAACTCTAAGCTAGAAACACTTCTTTTGGTTGCTTCATTTTATATATAGAAGGGAGAATACTCCAGGTAAACAGTGATCATCTGAAGATTTCAAACTTTCGAACAGGATTTTCTCCTTTTTTTCTTAAAACGTTTGCGTTGTGCTGATGTAAAAAGCACTTTCATTACAAAACTGCTTTTTCTTACATATCTGTAAGGAGAAGTGATAGCAATTTTAAATATTTCGATAATTTTGTTCAAATATGTAGCAATGACTATGGAATTTAAACCCTAATCAATGTACCATCTGTAATATATGGCAAGTACTATGAAATGTAAACCCTAATCAATGAACCATCTGTAATATATGGCAAGGACTATGGAATTTAAACCCTATTCAATGTACCATCTGTAGTATATGGCAAGGACTATGGAATTTAAACCCTAATCAATGTACCATCTGTAATATATGGCAAGGACTACGGAATTTAAACCATAATCAATGTACTATCTGTAATATATGCAGTCATCAGCGTCTTACCTGATAGCAATTATTGTCATTAGACGTCTTAATTAGTTCAGCAGTGAATCAAGCAAATGTGAGGTTGAAGAGGTTAAATGAAATTAAATAAAACAAATAATACACTGCTATTGCACTTTTTGAGGTCCACGGCTCCAGATAAACCAACTGACGTCATTCATTGACGGCTCAACCATATATTCCTCTACACCAGAGCAACTAGACATCTTACGTGAGAAAAGATATGGTAGGTCGCTCTATATTCTCAGTGAGTTTTGTTTTCACAAACTATTTTGTTCATTTACAGACACGATTTCACAAACTCAGTTTTTTTACATTTACACATTAACGTAGTGATTTAACACTTTAAGCAAAAACTCAATATGTTTAACATTTATTTGGTAGTTTATTATGGAAGGTAATAAAGATAAGCTTGTATCACCATATCCTGTGCATATAACATTTTGTATGATTGAACGAATACTTTATGTTTATTTAGAAATGGATTATATGTTGCAACTCTTTAAAAGTGGATATTCTTGCGCGTTGATAATTGATTCAGAAATATATATATTCTATGTAACCATAATGTATGCATAACCTACAAATAGATATTGAGGTAGGACGTTTTCACACTAATTTGCCAAACACGTTAAACGCAAGCATTTCAACATGGCAAGATTTCATATTTCGCTGTTAACCACATGAGAGACATTATTGCGTCAAATCGCGGAGGAAATCCTCACAAATTAAGTTGTTTCAAAGGGAAAAATAGAGATTAACATGCTTTTATTTTTTATATCCTTTAAAAAGGAAGGCTTAGACTGACTGCAAGAAATCTTCCCTTGGCTGGATCTTCAGATATGTGCACTCTCTCCTGTCCGGGGCATCACTGTTTCCTGACTGGTAAAGCAATTTATACTTATCGGACAATAAAAAATAGAGAGTGTTAATATCGTGTGCCACTATATAGTGTTATTGGTGCTATTATTATTTAATATTTAAATAACAACGGTATGATAATATTTAAAAAAATAAATAATGTGACGTTAGAAAACTTAGGATAATAAAAACTACATATGTACAGTTGTGGGAACGCACAACGTTACATGATGTGCCATGTGCGCGCGATGTGCGCACGGTGTGTGCACGATGTGTGCACGATGTGCGAACGATTAAAATCTGGACGATTATTGCTTGCGCACATTTATGCGGACGATGGACGAACGTTGTTCGAGGACAATCGTGGTTTGTGTAAATTGAGAAATGGTTGAACAATAAATACGGCTTTGTGTTTTAACATATTAACTTGAATTTTAAGTATATATCAATATTCCATCTACATATATAAGCTGATCTTTCTATCTTTAATATCCCCCGCTTTCACCGAAACAGGGATATCAATTTGGTTTTGTCCGTCTGTCAGTCTGTCTTTCAAGTTTCGTTTCCGTGCAATAACTGCAACAAATGTAAACCGATTTTCTTCAAACTTGATAACACGTTTAAATGCCTTAAGGGCTCAGCCAAACTCGATAACCATTTTCAGCGAACTTTATTTGGCGGAGTTATGGCCCCTTGAATAACGAAAAACGTCATTATCTGCCGTTTCCGTAAAATAACTGCAACAAATATTATCCGATTGTCTGTAAACTTAGTAACATGGTTCAAAGCATTAAGGGCTCGGCCAAGTTCGATGACCACTTTCAGCAGACTTTATTTGGCGGAGGTATTGCCCCTTGATTAACAGAAAACGTCATTATCTGCAGTTTCCGCTTAATAACTCTAGCAAATATTAGCCAAATTCCTTCAAACTTGATAAGAATGTGTGTGTTCCTCTGTCTTTCCACCAATCTATGGAACTCTTTGGTTTTCGTGTGATAATTGCTGTAGATATTGCGCAGATATTTCAACCGATTCCGCATGCACGTTAGGTTTGCCAACAAAAAACATTTGTGCATATTTACGGATAATTAATGAGGGTATTAAATTATGATGGATTAAACGAATAATTTACACCGTAATACCAACATGTTCAATAAAAAGTCTTACTTCTGTATAAGTTTTTTCTTCTTCGAGTTTCAAGCTATACATTATGTCTCAACAGCACGGTACTCACATGCTTAAACCTTACCTAAATAATGTTTACCGTCAATATGTCATGCAAGCGGGGGATATCAATTCTACGAATTTGCTTGTTATCTTAATAGAAATAGAAATGGTTGTTCGGTGTTTTTACACGACTCAAATCGACACATGTAAAATAACTCATACATGTATTGAAACGGTCACGTATACAGGTATACATCGCCACTTTGTACCTGTACCTGGGCCGTAGTTTTACCCTACCGGGGCACTTACGTAACTCGCCAGGGTGTGAAAATCCAGGTGAACGTCCAGTTGTGTTTTCATAACGGTCATACGTCATCACATATCAGCTCTATGTGTCAGGCACAGGCCAGGTAAAACTCATCAACATGTTATTTCTGTTACCTGAGAGCTAAACCCATTTGTGACAATCTAACGGTCAATGTTATGCTGTGTAACACGCATTGTAAAATAAAACATAACCCTAATTTATTTGATGAGCAATTTATATATACAGTGCTCCTTATTCCATACAAGGGCTCCGGTTTTTTTGAATTCGTAATATTGATAAACCAATTGTACAAAATCGCACAGTGGTGCGGAGAGAAGCGCACAACGGGGCGAACGATTTGAAATCGCACAGTTGTGCGCACCGTGTGTGCACGATGTATACACGATGTGCACACGCTATTTTTGGTGCGTTGTGCGGTCACACAACTGTAGTTATATATTAGTAACGACTGACAAATTGAAAACACATTATAGCATGCATCATATTTGATAATATAATAGATTCTACAATAATTCTCTGTTGTTTATTATGCTGATCTAACTTGAGAAGATTATTTGTCAAATAGAAAAAAAGAAAACGAGCTTTAGCTTGAAATATTCAGATTAACTCTATGGTCAGTGAGACAGAGTTACAAAACTTCTTTTTACATGTACTACATTTTTATGACGTTGATCGAAATAGTTTTTTTAAATGAGTGGTCAGGCAGTGTATACATGTGGTATAGGGACAGATCTGCTAATTAATATGGAGAAAAAAAGAAATCACAACGTTCGCAGTGCTATTCCAATCTAAATTAACAATATTTCAATAGTGGAGAATTTTTTCTTTTTTTATCTGTTTGAAGTGTTCGTTAAGCTAACCAGTGGTAAACTTTTCAGCAAACATTATGTAAATTCTGTAATAATTGAAAACGAAGTCAAAGGGCGACAACTTTCTTAAAGCTCATTTCTGTATTTTAGGATTTAAATCATCGAAAGTGAAAAAGAAGGTCTGGTTAAACTAGCCAAAACATTGATTATAAGCCTGATATTCAAAAAAGGCGCATTGAAAAGAAGCCTTGAATGCCTAACAGTTAGATATATCTCGATAATAAGCCGTCTTTGAAAATAAGCCAGCCTTTAGAATATGCGATAAATTCCAGGTAGGAACCACATTTTCCTTGTTAGCCTTGACACGTTTTACTTGTATTAATATTTAACATGTCTAAATATTGCAACAATTTGATCAATAAATAAATGGATTTAATTTCGTTGGAGACACTGGTTCATTGAAATGGAAACAAGAAACTTTCTTAAATAAATTTTAAATATATATACGACTAAAACGTGCATTAAAAGCACAATGTCTACAGGTATAATTATCACAATTAAAAAGAATTATTATCAAACATGTATGTATTCGAAAACATGTTTACATCAAACTAGACACATACTTATTTCAGTGCACTTATTTTTTTACGGATTAATGAACTAGCAAATTACGGCATAAGTGAATTGGCACACCAACAAAATATATTGAACTGGAGGGGAATATATTGAACGTATGAGTGGCATATTCATTATTTAGTGTAATTTAAAAAATGCGTCAAAAAGCTAAAAGAGGACTACCGCTAAATATGTATGTTTACAGTTTGTTTAATAATTATATCTAGTGGATGCAGTCGTGTGTGTACTGTTAAGGTCAGTGATGTTTTTTTCGGTTTTGATAGGTGATGGCCGTCGACATGAAGTTCCTACACTGACCACACTTCATGTCATCTTTGCCAGAGAGCATAACAAACTGGCACGCGGTCTCCAGTTCGTCAACCCTCATTGGGACGATGAACGTTTGTTCCAGGAGGCTCGGCGTATTCTTGGAGCAGAACTTCAGCACATTGCATTTTTTGAATATTTACCTTTTGTTCTTGGAAATGATGTCATGAGAAAGTTTGGACTGACCCCAGCAGCACGGGGTCATCGTGAAGTTTATGACCCAACCGTTGACCCTTCCACCACATCCGCCTTCAGTACAGCAGCATTCCGGTTTGGACATTCACAGATTCCATCCACCATAGGGCTTATGGCAAAAGATCACACTATTATCGACGAAATGCCACTACACACTCAGTTTGAGAGGCCAGACATATTCTTCAACATGGACGGCTCAGAGAATTTAATACGCTGGTTGACTAACTCCAACCACGAAGAAAATGATAGACTCATTTCGGATAGTGTCAGAAACAATCTATTTCAAAATATGGGCCCAATGCAAATGGATTTGGCTGCGACAAACATACAAAGAGGACGGGACCATGGCATTCCACCATATAATGTTTGGAGGGAGTGGTGCGGTCTGCGGCCGGTAGTCCACTTCGGGAAAGGGCCAGGGGGACTCGTTGACCACGATGGTATTGCCAGAATATTCTTATCTAAATTATACAGGTATGCATTGTATTTAAGTTTAAAACGTTATCTATTCAGAAACATTGAGAATATCTGAAAACAGCGTTTCCTCTATTTCAGAAATACCATAGTTAAAATGGTTAAATACCATATGGCTGCTTATATTTACAGCTAATCACATAGTCGCCAGCCCTCTATCCATAGGCAAATACACCGCCACAAGCATGCACTGTGCCAGTTTACAATGGGCTATCGACACAACTAAAATTTAACAACGTTCACTTCTATAACCATTTTTTGTCGACACAACTAAAATTTAACGGCATCTACTTCTATACACATTGTTTCGATAAAGTGTTTTTTTTACCTCTGATAACATTTTGTTCATTCGTTAAGTATGTTTTCATCATGTCATTTTGGTGTAAGGGAGGGTAAAAAGAAAGTTTCTATATATTATTTTTTTTAGATCCCCTTTGGCTCCGGTTATTGTTCCCAATTTTTTTTTAATTTACTTTGAGTGCTGACTCACTTCTTGTCGTTAATATACTTTACGTTCTGGTATACTATTCAGTTAATTAATACTTTTCGGTTGTATAGTAAAATATTTGATCCGAAGTGCTGTAATTAACCAGTTTCGTATACAAGGAAAATTTCCTCTATTTTTAAATTTAGGCGGCAAGCAAGGGTTTACATATTCTATGTCAATGGAACGCTTGACATTAAACATCAATATAGTTTTTCGTTTTTTAATTAAATCGCTTATCCTCAAACTTTCAGCAAGAGCTTTCAGCTTATTGTGATTGTTTCCATAATAGTAAATGTATAGCTCTTATTCCTTGTTTTTATTAGTGCAAATTATTTTATAATATGTTTTTGTTATTATCTCCCTTTATTTGCCTCATCATTGTCAGACATCCGAATGACATCGACCTATTTCCAGCAGGCGTGTCTGAAAAAAACCTTCCTGGAGCTTCCATAGGACCTACGTTTGCTTGTATTATTGCCAAACAGTTCGCAAGGTTTCAAAGGGGAGACAGATTCTATTACGAGAATGCAAATACGCCGGGAAGTTTCACTGCAGGTAAGTTTTACGTGGCAAACAGTATCATTCATGTTAGTTACAATTAAGATATATGTAAATTATGTCCACTGCTGACGCATGAAAATACAACTAAAATGTTTTGAGTGACGCAGGTCGATTAAATCGCCATCATGAACTCATTGGTAAATATTCTTTTGACTAGCTCGAAATGAAGGTCGATGTTTTCTATTACGTTCACTTTGTTGCTTGGTTATTCGGTTGTCACTTTCTGGAATTTCGTCTTGAAAATGAGATGCATTTCCCCTAACATAGCAAGTTTTTTTCGATGCAGAAGACGCTCTTTGTAACACCCGGTCTTGTTTGCAAACACTTTTCCCATACATAAGAGTATTTCTAAAGTTGATATTCTGCCCTAGTTTTATCAAAACTGAGTTTGAATTAAGGCTGTGTCTCCACTGTTCCCGCATTTTTCTGAACATTAGAACATAGTTATTAAAATGTTAACATTTTCCAATAAATAAAATCATCTCGTTGATCTGATAACTGCCTGTAATAAGGAAATGAAAGCAATCGTAAATATCCTGAATGAATTCTATGAAATACGAACCTATTAAAGTTGATTACTTGGTATTAGTTAGGATATGGCCACCAAAGGCACGAAGCTGCGTGATATAAGTAAGAATTTCTTCCCAAGAATGATTATATTTTCAAGATGAATAGAATTAACAAGTCAAAATCGACCATTTATTCATCTCCACTACTTACGGCTGTGTTGTTAGATAACAATATGGCAGTATAGAAAAAAATATGATCAATTCGATAAAATAAAAAAATAAAACTATTCATGATTTGATTAAAAAAATGCAAAACTATAACACTAAAATCTATATCACTTTATTTTATTTTTCAAGACCAGCTGAATGAACTAAAAAAGACTACTCTAGCTGCTATTCAATGTAGGAATTCCCGTATACAAGCAACACAACCACATCAGTTCCTGAGGCCAGATCGCAGAAGGTAACATTTTATAAATAACAATACAAAAAACGGCTGTGTTGTTTAAATACAAATTCAGTTACATGTTGACTTTGTTCAACAAGTAAAGTAGTTTGAAAAGTAATATTTAAAGTCATTTCTTCGATATCATCTTTAAGTGGAATTATTAGATGATGGCGTTATCTAACGGCATCCAATTATGATAAAATACGAAAAACGACAACTGTTCGTGTATTTTAAATTCTGGTTATAAGAGCATTTTGTGTAACTGTGTATCCTTTCCTGTCGATGCCGTTGTTGATGGCTAGTTGCATATCGAAATATTTGTTTGTTTGTTTGTTTGATTTTGTTTAACGTCCTATTAACAGCTAAGGTCATTTAAGGACGGCCTCCCCTGGGTGCAAGAAGCATGCGTGTAGTGTATGTGTGTGTATATTGGGAGGCTGCGATATGTTCGTGTTTGTCTCCTTGTGATAGCGCGAAACTGATGCCGACTTTATAGTGCTACCTCACTGAAACATTCTGCCGAAGACACCCAGCAGGACGCCCCACCCGGTCACATTATACTGACAACGGGCGAACCAGTCGTCCCACTCCTAATTTGCTGAGCGTTAAGCAGGAGTATAAACTACCATTTTTAAAGACTTTGGTATGTCTCGGCCAGGGGACAGAACCCAAAGCCTTCCTCACAGGGGCGAACGCTCAACAAATGGCCAAAAGTGAGGCATTGTCAAGGGAGACATTAGGAAGAAGAAAGTTATTTAGAAAGGAGAGAAGAGATAAGGTCCCAAATTTAGTCGCCTCTTACGATCATGCAATTGGGGGCAGCAGGTACAATTCTTACGCCCTACCTGCAGGGCAGGCATATCGAAATAAAAAAATGAAATCGAAATAAAAAAATGAAATTTGAACCCCTAAAATCTAACATACTTTCGAATCAAGCTCTGCATTTTTCATCAAATCATTTATGCAAAACCCAAAGTATTTTACAAATATCCTTTTCAGTTGGAATATAACGTTTTTCAGTGTGTTTTTTTCCTTTGTTTTTGATTGGCATATAACTTTTCACATTATGTTTACTTTTAATTATTATAAGATATAGAATCAAGTTTTAGTTATATCTGTTGGTTGGGTGTTATCAGGACATGATACTTTAGACAAAATTTTAAAACTCACATTGTAGGATTTTTAAACGCTTACCTGACCACAAAACATGAACTAATTTTAATACATATTCAAAATTGCTTACCCGGTGTGTCAAAAGTAGAGGTTTACCGTAAACAAAGTTTTACTCATTTTCATGAACATTCATATTTTGTTTCCACTCTTTTCAGTGCAATAACAGAGGTAGCTACATTCGACAAGTGACCGCGCAAATATGTCATTGCTAATTTTCTATTTTGTCGAGCAAAATCATAAAATGCCAATTTTTTTTCCTTCTAGTTACTTCGAAAGGACAGAAGTAGTTTTGTTAGAAATATTGTATTCGTACAGTCATAATTTCACCATTGATATATTACTGGTATCACCTTACAGCACAGAACAGGTGTGTACATATTTGAATTGAATTTAATAAAGGTGAATGTGAGATTTTGGGAAGTTATTATTGATCAAAAACTCTTACGAAATATGGTTTGATAATTTATTTTAGAACAGAAACGCAAGTTATATTAATAATAATAATAAACAAGAGACCCATGGGCCTTAACGGTCACCTGATATATTTATACAGAGAGTTGATTTTGTTTTTAACATGTACAGAAATAAATATTATTCAAAGTGACAAAAAAACAATAAAACCACCTTATTCAATATCTAGCATACAGATTTAAGACTAAACAATATTTGAAACTAGCATCTCTGATTCTAAACAAGGAAAATAAAGAAATTTTAGCACACTGACTCCTTTGAGCCCCACCCTACAGCCCTTGGGGGTAGGGCTGGCTCAAAATTTTCAAAGTATCAAATTGTCAACTCAAGGTTATAATTCCAATCAAGTTGTTAACATGTACTATTCAAAGAATCATTTGCCATTATAAACCATAATAAATTTTGCGCCCCCCACCCCCTCCTTCCCCAGGGGGAAACATGATACTCTAGGGTCATGAAATTCACAATTTTGGTAAAGCACCTTAAGCCTCTTCCATCTATAAAGAGTATTTGATTCTACCATATCTGGGTCTTGAGAAGAAGATTTTTGAAATTTCAGTCAAATCAACCCTTTTTGACCCCACCCATCAACCCCGGGGGGGGTCAGTCAGGGCTGATATGTGCATAGTATCAAACTGCTACCTTATACTGATAATGCTAACCAGAATTGAATTACTTCCAATGGAAATTAAACAAATGTTGGTCTAAAATGTGATTTCCCTATATAAACTATAGTAAAGTTTACCCGCTCCCCAGGGGAAAACGTGAGACCCCAGGGTCAAGAAATTCACAATTTTGGTAAAGCACCTTAAGCCTCTTCCATCTATAAAGAGTATTTGATTCTACCATATCTGGGTCTTGAAAAGAAGATTTTTGAAATTTTAGTCAGTTCGCCCCTTTTTGGTCCCACCCATCAGCCCCAGGGTGTCAGTCAGGGCTGATATGTGCATACTATCAAACTGCTACCTTATACCGATAATGCTAACCAGAATTGAATTACTTCCAATGGAAATTAAACAAATGTTGGTCCAAAATGTGATTTCCCTATATAAACGATAGTAAAGTTTACCCCCTCCCCAGGGGAAAGCGTGAGACCCCAGGGTCAGGAAGTTGACAATTTTGGTAAAGCACCTTAAGACCCTACCATCTATGAAGAGTATTTGATTATACCATATCTGGGTCTTGAGAAGAAGATTTTTGAAATTTCAGTCAAATCAACCCTTTTTGACCCCACCCATCAACCCCGGGGGGGGTCAGTCAGGGCTGATATGTGCATACTATCAAACTTCTACCTAATACTGATAATGCTAACCTAAATTGAATTACTTCCAATGGAAATTAAACAAATGTTGGTCCAAAATGTGATTTCCCTATATAAACTATAGACAAGTTTACCCCCTCCCCAGGGGAAAACGTGAGATCCCAGGGACAAGAAATTCACAATTTTGGTAAAGGACCTTAAGACCCTTCCATCTATGAAGAGTATTTGATTCTACCATATCGGGGTCTTGAGAAGAAGATTTTTGAAATTTTAGTCAATTTGATCATTTTTGGCCCCGCCCCTCAGGCCCCTGGGGGCTTGGGACTAAACCGGCATTACTTTTTGTTGACCTTTGTCCATGGAAGGTTCTTGCAAAATTTCATTGAAATTGGTTGAGTGGTTTTGGAGAAGAAGTCGAAAATGTAAATTGTTTCCGGACGCACGACGGACGACGACAGACAAAAGGCGATCGCAATAGGTCACTTGAGACTTTGTCTCAGGTGACCTAAAAAATACCAATCTGTTGACATGTTGTAGCGTGTTACATTGTTCTTTATAAAACAATTGCATTAAATAAGGATTATCACCCTTTCACTAATCATGTGACAAATCTTATTTGATGTATACGTAATTGCAAATTGTAGACAAGGATGTTCAGTTTTTGAAAGATTAATACGTAATTAGTTGTCTTTTATGTTATTACATATGACCAATTAGGCTCTTGGGCCTCTTGGTAACATAAGCTTTCAAGTATGACGTCATCGTTTTGCTTCATTTAAGCGTCATAATAGTTGGTATTAAATATAAAACAGTTTTACTGTAGATGATGTCATGTAACCGTCTCGAGTATTTATAGATAACAGTAATAAAATATTAAACAATATTATATAGCACCCTATATAATTTGCAAAATCATTCTAAGGCACTTCACAAACGTTGGAATGGTAATCCTACAGTGACAGTTATAAGTAGTTTTGAAATAGGCATAGATAATGTTTAAGAATGTTATCAAGAAGTTGTAAGAATTCTTAATGTCATTTGAAATAATAGTTTTATCGTTTTATTTCTATTTACAGCAATCCAAAGATACCGTGTCAGATGATACCATCCCTCAATTTGAGATTTTGGCAGGAGCATAGTCCATTGTATACCGTCGTGCCCCTGAGTCCTGTGAAATTCCTCCAAGCTCAAACTGTTATAGAATAAAATCTCAATGCTAGCACTACGTACTAAGGTGCTTATTCAAAATAGAATGAAAAAAAAAAAACAATATAAAAGTAAATTAATAAAACATTTCGACGAGCAAACACATATGTATATCCAACTTAATTTTTATAGTAGTCCAAATTGAAAGTGGAACTGGACTACTATCTCACACCAATAATTAATTCAATACACGTTTTATCTTGTCGTCAACAAAATATTGTATACCATTAAATGTTCAACCAGCGGCACCATAATCAGAGCTTTACATTGCACAGGATACGACTATCTTTATGGATAACAAGGTTTAACCTAATGTTATGTTGATCAATGAAATACATTTAAACCGGAATATTGTTTAATATAGTATACTGGTGTGATCCTAATTCTAACTGATTAGATATGTAACACGGCATTTGATCGGTCTCTCTAAATATTTTGAAAATGTATTACCACAATATACCGGCGATGACCCTTCTATAATGTGAGATTTGCTGCAGTGCATGATGATTATTCTTTCGCAGATATCTTTTACACACACTTAAATTTGTGTTAAATTAAATCAGCGGTTACATTGAAGAGAACAATAACAACATATATTTCAGAAAAATAAATACAATCAAATGATCAAGACAAATCAATAGAAAAGTTCTTCTATGAGAAGAAACTTTCATCTCCTTGAACAATTAACTCATTATCATGTTTCGACATTTATTTGAAAATAATAAAACCTTCATCTCTAAAAATGTTTTATAATATAAGTGACGACCTTATATTTGAAGACTGGTATTTTACCTTCCTCAGCAGTAACACTCCGCTCTCTCGTTCGTATGAAATGGACATGTCGTAACTCTTAAAATGTCTATTGTGTTTTTGTGTCCTGACATTATGCTGTATTTCATAACTGTATACCTTGTAATGTTATAACTCTTTGTTTACAAACAGTTTAACAATATTCTGTTCCTTTTTAAGCCACAATAATTATCTAACAAATCATATTAATCATTATATATAGATATTCCTTACAGAAATGACTCTCTAGGAAACAGGAATAATGGCTATTGAGCGATTGCCTTCGTATACTGACATACAAACCCATTGAGGGACTTTTGTATATTTCTGGGCCTTACACCATTTTCTTTGTCATTAAACCTGTAATTAAAATATCACTGTTTTGTTCTATTTTGTATACCGAGACAACTCATCTGATCATATTTGTTAAACATCTAAAACTCATTCTTACAAAGTGAGATTTGCAGCAGTACATGATGATTATTCTGTCACAGATACCTTTTACAGATATTTAAACTAGAGTCTTATTAAATCAGCGGTTACATTGAAGAGAACAATACCAACATGTATTTCAGAGAAATAAACACAATCAAATGATAAAGAAACTCATAGAAAAGTTATAAAAACAAATTGTATTCATTTAAAAAGTTTAACAATATTGTGTTCATATTAAAACAGCAAGAATTATCTGACATATCATGACAATCATTATATATAGATATTCCTTACAAAAATGACCCTCTGGGAAAAAGGAATAATGTCTATTAAGTGATTACCTTCGTACACTCTGACATACAAACCAATTGAGGGACTTTTGTATCCTTCTGGTCCTTACACCATTTTCCTTGTCTTAATACTGGCAATTTAAGTATGACTGTTGTCTCCTTTTTTTGTATTCCGAGGCAGCTGATAGGATCACACTTGTTAAACATCAAAGACTCATTCTTACCAAGTGATTTGATTTTAATTTCATATCACAGATTAATTATCTGGTGGCTGGCAGGTAACACCATGTTGTTTTGGTAGGCCCATAGACGGACGGGGTTGTAAGGCACTATCACACGATTGTTTAAGCGATATCCTATACGGAAACGATGTGCCTGAGATTGTTGGTTGGGAGTTTCAATCCAGTGACGAAGGTCAATTGTTGGCAGCAATTCACATGGGACCATCCTGTTACTATTGTGAAAGAAGTATATAATTGAATTCTCAATTAAGATAAAAACGTATATTGATAGAGTACAAATCTTTAAAATATTAAGCTTTTTTCTTTCGGGGTGGGGTGGGGTGGGGTTGGGGGCGGGGGGTTATGGTGAATATTCATCGCTGTTGTAAGAGGGAAACTTGGAAACTTGGCCATTTCATTAACATAATGGCATACAATTCATCATTATGCTACCCTCATAACCGTGAAATGACATTAAGCATCAGAGTACCTCTGCAAAAACCTCTAACTATTTAATGAAAAATATTTTCTCTTCTTTTTGTCTTAAAATTTATTAAATTATTTCCTTAAATGAAACAATACCTTGTAGGACTTGGAAAAAATAGTAGTGGTGAAATAACAAAATATAATCAACGAAAGTGATTTGAGGGTAAAAAATTGAGCTTGGATCTCAGATAATAACTGAGCCAATCTAATCGATAGTCTAATTACTGAACGGAGGTGGCCTTTCGCAAATTGTGCTACAGTTGTACTCAAAACAAAGTTTAAGGAAGCTTTTTTATACTAAAAAAAACAGAATGCCGGACACGGATCCTTAAAACAATTTATCAATCAGAAAAGTATATATCATTAATCTGAGTTTTGTGTCTGTATTCATCACAGTATAACCAACATCCACAATTTTTCAACTATCCAAACCACAATCTTGTAGACATTTTTTGTAACCATCACCCATTTATATAAAATGAACCGTAGGTTGCATGTAACTATGAGTTTGGGGTACACGTTTGTTAAGCATTATTATATCGCAACTATTGTCTCTTGACATAACTGTCTACCCAGAATACAGCACCACATATTTTATTTTTTATTTTTATAATATTCAAATTTCAGAACAGGACACATTAGCCGATAACAAAAATTACAATGATTAGGTAATGATTTCGTCGCGGAAATATTCATGAATAAAGAAAGCTGGTATACTTTAAATTAAAAAGTAAATTGTATCACATATGTTACATTATGCTATCTAAATAGTTACCATAAAACTTACCTTTAAGGCAGTACTTCGAACAGTGAAGTTTTACTTGGAACAATATGATAGATTGTAAGTTAATATTAAACTGAAATCAAAAGACAGTATTTCGAACAGTGAGTTTTGAATACGGTACTTCGAACATTGAGTGGTTGATATGATAAGTGTACATTAATCTTTAAGACAGTTCTTGACACATTTAGTTTGTGACACATTAAAGTTTATACTTACGTCAAAGACGGTACCAGGAACGCATGTTGCTGGATTTTTTGAATTGCAGTATTTGCACACATTATCTGAGATACTCGTACTTTTTTAATCTCATTTAGTTGAGCTGAAATTCAATGAAAAATGGAGTAAGAGTTCAGATAATATAAAATTGAAATACTACCAAAGTAGCAAATTTGTTTCTTATAATTGCTACATATATTCTAAGTCAATGGGTAAGCCGTTCCACCCTATCATTGCAACCTGATATGACCAGAGTCAGAAGGTTACCTCATTGGTTAAAACACATTCTCCCATAAACCACTACACATATTTGTTCCCTTAATCGCTATAGGTTTCATCACTTCGCTCCCACAACCACCACAGGTTTTCTCACTTCGCTCTCACAACCACTATAGGTTTCATCACTTCGCTCTCACAACCACTACATGATTCCTCACCTCACTCACACAACCACTATAGATCTCAACTCGTCATTCTCACGACCAATACAGGTTTCCCATTTACACTACCACGACCACAGGTTATCGTGGCAAGATCGGTTTTATGAGTTGCAAAAGGAGCATACCTCGCATTAAAATAGTCAGACTGACATACATGAACGAACGGGCATAGTTTTAGAGTGCAGTGATCATACCAAAAGTATTTCAAAGTAGAGATGAAAACAATGGGGTCAATTACATACGGAATTATTAGGATGAACAGACAAACTGATTTCTCTATAATTTCGCGGCGGGATATAATCTAGGGTAACGTTCCTGTTGGTTATATAATGCTATGATAATGATATCCCCTTTACCAGTACTTACCTGTTGTGAATCTAACAATCGGGTCGTCACTTTCGTACCAGAACCTGTCTCCCTTTTTTAGTACCTCGAATTGTTTTGATATGATACAGGAGAATGTCGGTCCAGTAAGTGTTCCTTTGATTTTCATTTCTGACAGGCCTCCAGTGAACAAGTCGATATCATCCGGGTGTCTATGAAGAAGAAAACAATTCGTCGGAGGAACAATTTAACCAAATAAAATAAATATGTAAATAAACACATACATAAAATGAAGTAATTCAAACAATTCATATATGGACTCTTTCAACAAGAACATTTGGTCATATTAAGCTGTTGTAAATGTCCCCAAAAGAAACACAGAAAAAGTGTTTACATTAGCAATTATCCTTATTATGGGAAGGAAGTGACATTTTAATAGTTAGCTTATAAACATATATACGATTAAACAGGAAAACCCAATCATGACATATTGCTATAACAGAATGTGTCAATAACCTACCTGTACACTTTCGACAAAAGATCTGCTGCCAGAGGGTCAATGTCTATAAGACCCCCCAGACTCGTACTAAAGTGATTTGCAGGTTGCAGTCCACACCATTTTCGCCATGCATTATAGGAAGCCATTCCGTGGTCGCGTCCTCTTTGGATGTTCGTCGCTGCCAAGTCCAAGGCAACGCCCATTTCATCTAAAAGTAACTCGTTCCTGACACCATTTTGTAGAAATCTGTCTGATTTGGCTTGCTTGGAATGGAGCTGCCAGATGTTTACCTTATCAACACCTCGCCCATTGTCAGCGAACAGCATGGCAGGCCTCAAGTAGGTGAATTCTATAGGTGTCACGACTGATTTAGAACTGTGCGCTTCCTTCATACCCTGGAGGTCTGGTATAAGGGAATGCCCAAACCTGAATGCTGCCACACCAAATACGTTGCCTATGGTCGGATTGACATTTGGGTTGTACACGGTCCGATGACCTTTCGGTGTGGAAAAGAGACCGTATTCTCGCATGTGTGCGTTACTGAGTACGTGTGGTAAGAATTCGTTGTAGTTTATGTGCTGAATAATAGCTATGACGATTTTTCTGGTTTCCTGGAACAGTTTCTCATCAGACCAGTGAGGATTATAACGATTAAGCTGTTTAGCTATTCTGTTATGTTCTCGTACCCCAAGCGTAAAGACGGCGGCGAAGGAAGGTACCAAGGAATTCCTAGGGGCTCCTAAACAACGAACAAAATGATCAGCTTTATGTATAAATATTTACATACATATCACACATTGCACATTGATACGAACGAGCTAATTAAAGGTGCTAGTTTTAATTATTGGTTATTGATACAAATATAAAGGAATAAAATTGGAGAAGCGAGATTTACTAAGATGAATTATGTGACAAGCATGGTTTAAGTTGAAACCATATATATTCGTGGAAAGTCAGTTATTACTATTTATGCAATATCTATTTAAAAATATCTGTTTTTGAAAAGTTAAAAAACAAAACAATTAAACATAAAAACGTAAAGGATATAACATCGGACATCACATTTTTTTTTTGCAATGTCATGCCATTAAAGAGAAAGCAAAACTTTATACGCCAAAGAAAATCAAAATATCGCATTCATTTCACCAATGTTCTTACAGTTCTGATTCACTGTATACATATATATATGTCAACTGAATAAAATCATATTAAAACAATGCTCAGACATATTGGTATGATATATGTGAGAAATATACATTTTCCTGAGCATATAGAAAAATGGTTCAGCATATTTTCTTTCTTGAACAGTTTATTTTCATTGGCCGTGGCAATACCCTTAATTACTATCCTTTAAATTAGGTGTTTCATGTATGAGATCATCAATGTCTCTGCTACAATGTAGTTTCAGTCATTTGGACACAACGCCTTAGTGCTATAGCTTTCATTGCATGACGTCGCACGTGTAACATAATTCCTTGAACAGTTAATACTTTAAAAGTTTATCGTCACTTATTTATTATTTTAGTAATTTTATCTTGATTATTGTCAATATTGAGTAAAGTTGTAACAAAAATATTAATACCATGTGTATAAAGAACAATAAAATTGAGGTTTTTGAAGTAAAACCAATTTTCATGATGTAATACTTACCATAACTGTAGTATGCATATACAATACCTACACCCATCTTTGTAGCCCAAAAACAAAAGATTCAAATATCCCTACCTCCCTACCGTGACGTAACCTATATCTCGATGACAGAGCCACGGAGTGATCTCCCTTCCTCAAACCCCCTTTTATGGAGCCTAAAGGCAGCCAGGATGAGGAGACAAGGTGAGGAATACAGGGTGGGACTCCATAAAGTTATGGTAAGTATTACATCATGAAAATTGGTTTTACTTCAAAAACCTCAATTTCATTTCAGTAATAATTACCATAACTTTAGTATGCGAATTCGTCTTACCGTAGTGGAGGCTTCGAATCCAGGNTGAGGCTTCGAATCCAGGCAGACCACGCTGACGGAACAAACTCGAGACATGCTCAAGGTAGGGAAAAGCTTCAAGGAACCCCCCTAATAAAGCCCCGAAAGTAATTAAAAAATGGAAAACCTCCCCGTGAAACGAGCAGGTGTACCAGCGTGGTGCCTGATAGCATACTATTTAAAATCACTGAATTACTGTGGAGGAACAGCCACAGACTGTGCAACCACCACCGGTCCAAGGGAATACGATCCATCAGAATGAGAGGCCAAGGACCGGAGATAAAAATCCGTGAAGGTAGTCTGTCCTCGCCAGAAAGCCGCGGACATGACCTCCTGAAAGGGGGACCCATTGAGGAGGGCCCATGACGCAGCAAGGGCCCTGTTATCATGAGCTCTTGCCTTATACAACGCCCGAACCTGATCATCCGAGTGGTCGTAACCGTACTTGATGACCTGACAGATCCATCTAGACACTGACTGAGAAGAGATATCCTGTTGACCCTGCTTAATGGGCAAAAACAGACGAGATCGAGGACCTCGCCCCCCCCTGGTTTTATCGAGGTAAAACCTAAGCGCCCGACAGGGACAGAGCAACCTATCCCGTTCCTCAGCTCCAACGAAGGCAGTCAAAGACGGAATCTTAATCGGATCGGGCGAGAAGCCAGGAACCTGATTCTTAGCCATAAAGGCAGGATCAGTGAGAAGGGTAACGGCAGAGTAATTCCTGGACCATCGGAGGCAAGAGGGGTGAGAAGACAAGGCATGAATCTCACTCCTCCTTCGACCTGAGGCCAGGGCAACAAGGAATACCACCTTGTAAGTAACAAACTTCAAGGAGGCAGACGCTAAAGGCTCATAAGGTGCCCGCATCAGCGATTCGAGCACCAGTGGCAAATTCCACTGCGGAGCCAACTGCCGGACCCTAGGCCTGTCCAACCCAAACCCCCTAATCAAGGCAGAAAGAGAGGAGGACGAGCCTACCTCCGACCTACCATGAACAGAGAGAACACTAGCAATGGCCGTGCGATAACCAGCGATAGTGCCAGGGGCAAGATTGCGGTCCCTAAACAGCCAAAGACGGGAGTCCGCAATCACCTGGACAGTAGTCTTGATCGGATCAACCTTCCTGCCGACACACCAATCACAGTAAATCTTCCATCGTGACTGGTAGACGGCAGATGAGGAAGCCCTAATTGATCGAGCGATGCGATCTGACAAGTCCCTAGAAAAGCCCGCCTGAGCGAGGCCTCCTGAGATAGCTTCCACCCGTGAAGGTGTAGGATCTCCGGACGAGAGTGCATCGTCCTGGACCGAGGCTGGCGAAGGAGGTTCGCTATAGGAGGAAGGGCCAAGGGCCAGTCCAGAGACAGAGCGTCAACGGTCCAAGCCCTTGGATCTGGAACCGGAGAGACAAACGTTGGCAACTGATTGTTCAGTGAAATGGCGAACAGGTCTATGTGAGGCCTGTCCCACACCTGACAAATTCCCTCGAAAATCGAGGGATTCAGTTGCCACTCTGTCAAAACCGGCTGGCGGCGCCTGGAAAGATAATCTGCCAGAACATTCAACCTGCCTGGTAGATTCTTGACACAAATTGTCAACTGCATTTCCTGACATAGAAGCAGAATGCGGATAGCGAGGGCACACAGGGTGTGAGACCTGGTTCCCCCTGTCTCTCCAGATACGCGACAATCGTAGTGTTGTCCGTAGACACACAAACCACCTTGGAATGCAGGATCTCCGAAAAGACTGCAGAGCCAACAGAACAGCCCTCATCTCGAGCACATTGCTGTGCTCCGAGAGCTGTTCCCCAGACCACTCCCCCGACTGGCAACGCCCGTCGAGATAAGCTCCCCACCCTGTCATGGATGCATCCGTGTACAGGGTCATAGTGGGAATTGGCTTGGACAAAGGAACCCCTCGGAGAACATTTTCCTGATGAGTCCACCAGCGTGCGTACTCCTTGACCGACTGGTTAAGAGGAAGCAAGGCTTCCCAATCCCTTTAAGAAGGGACCCAGTTGGCAAGGAGAAACATCTGGAGAGGCGTGATGTGAAGTCTCCCTAAGGGGCCAACATCGGCCAGGGCGTTCAGATATCCCAGAAAACTGAGAAACCAACGTACCTGGACTTGAGACCGGCCGATGAAGGTCGGAGCAAAAGCCCTGGCCTTCTCGAACTTCTCCATCGGTGGAAGGGCGATCCCCTGAACCGTATTGAAACGGTTGCCCAGAAAAACAAAATCCTGAGATGGGGAAACCTCCGACTTTTCTCTGGAAGGAATGAAGCCGACCTTGAGTAAGAGTTTCAGAACCAACCGGGTGACCTGCACCAGAGACTCTCTAATTAGGTGGAGCATGAGGGAGTCGTCGAAATAGATGTGAACATATATTCCTCGAGAGTGCAGGAATCCCACGACCACCTGCAGCAGCTTGGGGAAAACCAAAGGTGCAGTCGTGCGCCCGGACGGCATGGCCCGGAACTGGAAGAACTTTCCGTTGCAAGTAAAACGGAGGTACTCCCGTTCCGACTTCTTGATAGGGATGTGGAAGTAGGCTTCCTTCAGATCTACTGAAGTCGCCCACATTCCCTCTCTCACGGAGGCGATAATACCCCGAGGAGTCTCCATCTTGAAGTGAGGAGAATCTACGTGCTTGTTGAAGTCTATTAGATCTATGATGGGACGCCACGCCCCGGACCTCTTCCGAACCAGAAACATTCTGGAGTAGAACCCGGGAGTGCATCCCGACATAGGAACCTCCTCGACCGCGCCCTTGGTAAGCATGGTCCTTACTTCCTCCTGGAGCGCAGAGCCTTTTCCGGATCCCCCGGTGGAGGACAAAAGATTGGCTCCGACGGTAAGGGCGGATCCCGCACTAGCGGAATGCCTAACCCCTCCTTGATCACAGACAAGGCCCATGCGTCTTCCGTAATTTCCTTCCACTCTTGAAGGAAAGCAGAAAGACGACCCCCCACAGGAAGATCTGGTCGAGGCAGATCGAGACCTTGCCAGGCAAGAGAACCGTCTGCTGACCCGAAGCCTAATCCTGCGGGAGAAGGACCTTAGCTTGAGCCGAAAGGACTGCAGTCCTCCCGGCCAAACTCGTCGTCTGACATGACCATGGAGGGAAGAAGAGAGTCAGGAACCCTTCTCCTTACCCCCAGGAGGGTTCTTACCCTTTTTACCCTTCCATTTGTTGCCCTTGAAGGGATGCTTATACTTGGGCTGCGCAGAGGACTGCGAAGCCAAAGGTTTAGCCTTCTTCTTAGGAGGCGCTGACCTCTGCGAGGTACTGGCCTTCTCAGCCTGAATCCTCTTCACCAGAAGTGCAGAGGCGACCGAGTCCTCCTTCAAATCCTTCTGAACAGAAGGAAGGGCCCCTCCAAAAAGAGTGGACCCTGAGAGGGGGGCAGTCAACAATCTGGAGCGGTAAGGCTCATCGACCGAGCGGTTTTTCAAAACTGATAACCGCCTAGCCAACAAGACATTGACAAGCGATGACACCTGTAAAGCTGCCAGCGCTCTCAATGCCCCGTTCAGGGCAGAGGTCACTCTGTCCTGGATGTCGGCCTGCTCTGTATTGGTAATCCGACCCTCAGGCAAGTCGGATACCCTATATAGACAAACCGTCAGGTAGTCTATATAAAACAGAATATGGATGGAAAGACGCAGCAGTCTCTCCATCTTGTGGTGTTCTTTGGGACCGAACACCGCCTGGTCCACCGATTTACCGGGCCAGGCTGCAAGTTCCCTCGATTCCAGCTTAGCTGGTTGAGGGGCAAGCAGGCCATCATGTGTGGCATAGTCAGTGGCGTGCACTTCTGACAAATCGCCAACACTGAGCTGCAACCCAGCATAACCAGGACAACGGGTTGAAGAAAAATTCTTCTCTAAAACCCGAGACTGGGCGGTGGCCAGAGCTGAAGACACAATGGTGCCTTCTGGCAGGGAGCGGTCCGACCGAGCGGACCCCCGAGGAGCCACTAAAGAACCCAAAAGGGTGATGGACTCGGGGACAGATGACGCCGAAAGTGGTGGGTAAACCTCCTCCCCAAGAATCCGGGAAACGTCGGCCCTAAGGCCCCGCATACCGGACAACACATGCTGGGCCTCAACCTCAGCAGCCTCAGGGTCACCCTCATCCTGGAAGTCCTCCTCTGAGGGCAAGCCCTCCTGAGGACCGTCGTCAGACGACTCGGAAAGACCAGCGTCTATATCCGAGCAACCAGGTGAAAGATGAACATCATCGTCCTCTGCCATACCCGTGCCCTCAACGTCCATAGCCTCGGGCGGAGGAAATGGGCCAGCCAGAGGGGCCAACCCGAGAGAAGGCTCCCCGTACCGGCGTTTAGGTGCAGTGCGCCTAACGGCCGTGGCTGTAGGTTTAGGCTTAGTAGCCAAAACCCTACCCTTTGACCCAGAGACCAACGGGCCTGCCCGAGAGTCCTAAACGTCCGACACAACTTCTTAGGACCGGCCGATAAGGCCCCCGAAGTAGCAGAATGTTGGGGGGGGGGGTCAACAGAACTGCTTACAAGTCTCCGCGAGGGAGAGACCAAACCTCAAGGATTCCACAACGGAAATGCCATGGGGTTAAACCCATATCCCGGAGGATAAGGGAAAGGTCCCGCGGGCTGGGAGTGACCCCAGAACTGGCCAAACTAGTCTGCCTGAGGCTGGGGCTGGCCAACTTGCCCAAAGGGCGAAGGTGGACCACCACTCCCTCCAGGTGGAAACCCGGACATGCACGGGTTAAGCCCGTAACTGCCGGGATGCTGCTGCATTCCAAAACCATCCGCAGACTGGTAAAGGCGGCCCAAGGATGGTTGCCCACAGGCACCCGTATACCCTAAGCCAGGGGAAAGAGGAGGCCGGAAATCGGCCCCCTGTCAAGCAAACCCAACACCTGGGGGGGAAACCCTCCAGGTTCCAAGAAGAATGAAACTCGGGACCGGACCTAATAGGACCGGGTCCGGGTAACTGACCGGGAGGGTACGCCTGACCAGCATTGATGCCAGGATTAGTGAGCTGCGCGTCACTAATCCCGGTAAACACAGACAATTCCGAAAGAAAGTATGTTGTCACATCAGTACCTGAACCCGAAAGAACAGGCCCGGCACCAAGACTGTCCCCAACGACAGCACCCCCTGGAATGCCGGGATCACTGACAGAGTCAGTGGCCGGCGGCCGGTAGTCCCTTCCCGAAGGCAAGCGCGAAAGCTTACGGGCGTTCCCGGCCAATTCGGCCCTTGGCTGTGCCAAGCCAGGGTCGGGCTGCCCCTCCCCTACTCCAGGGAGTTCCTGGACAGGAAGGGCCACCCCCTGCTTACGAGAGGGATTCGCCTAAGCAAGACCCCCCGAAACAGGAACAGAGACAGTACCACCAGACCCCAGAGAGCTGGTGGCACGACCCCTACCTCTCTGCTTCCCTCGCTTACCGGAAGAAACAGACGAATCTGTCTTACGGTAAGTTGAGGGTAGCTTTGGAACAATGAAGTCCTTGTCATGAGATTAAGTCTGTGAACAAAGTTCACAAGGCGAAACCTCAATGCAAGGACGACACCTGGGTCAAACATCATGAGGGTCCCGTTCCACAAAGAAATGGGAACACCCATGAGCTCTACCTCGTCGCTGTCCCGACCGACACATACACTCCAAAGCGAACGTAAACAAAAATTTACAAGCAGATAACACGGGAAAAAATTATAAAATACGATAGTACAAAGTAAAACGTAGAAAGAATTTCACCCGTAATATAAATCAGAAAACGGTAAAAATAAATAACGTTTGCCGAAACAAACAACCGTCACCGAAATAAACAAAGGTCGGAATTTAACCCACGACAATGGCGGACCGTGGCACATCACCGGCACACGTGGAGTAAAATAACCGGCCGTTAAAGGCACAAAAATAATTTTCAACAACAATTAGTTATATCAACAAAGGCAGATGGGTAAAAGGCACACAAACTGCGCAAAAATATGAGTTGACACTCAAACCAAACCGACAAAACAAAGTTTTGAAATGGAGCAAGCTCCGGGCGTCAGCAGGCAGCAGGCGTCATAAAAGGAAGAGGAAGGGAGATCACTCCGTGGCTTTGTCATCGAGATATAGGTTACGTCACGGTAGGGAGGTAGGGATATTTGAATCTTCTGTTTTTGGGCTACAAAGATGGGTGTAGGTATTGTATATGCATACTAAAGTTATGGTAATTATTACTGAAATGAAATGGCGTTTTGATTCTAAATCGACGTTGTGTACGCTTAACGGGGAGAGTAGCTTTCCATATGTAATATAAGGCATATGTACTTCAAACATACGTAAAGCAAATTTGATATATACAATCAATAACAGATGTAATATAATATCTTACCCATTATATATTAAAATGTAATATAAAAACAGGCAGGATAGAATGTGTTCGTTTAAATCATTGTGTAATTGTGTGTGTGCTCAACTTCGCTGTTAAGCTGATCATCTAATTCAGCTCATCTTCAAATTTCATTTGAATCACAGTTTCAATGCTTTTTTTGGATCATGAAAACACCATAGCGATTTTAAGCTAGCCAATAGAAAGCAGCACTGTGGAATGTTTTGTCGGGAGATGGGAGCGATAGCTAATTTTCATGTTTAAATGTAGGTAAGAAACGTAAAATACCGGCGTCAAAACAGAATTCCCCGGGACCAGATAGAGTACAAGATTCGTCGCTAGCAGGTGGGAGAAGTCCAGTCATGGTCATCTTCATGAGACCTGTACAAATATTGAAGAAATATAAAATGGTAAATAAATAAGGATAACATATATTTGTGATAGATTTTAAAAGAAAACTTATCTTTCTTGATGATCAGCGTTTACATTCAACTTCTTGGTAGAATATTATTTTTCTATTATAATTGGGGAAATTATAATACATAAATGTCTATATAAAGATTCTAAACATTACGATTTTTTTTTTTAATTTGTTGTTTATATCAAAATACTCTAATTTGCTTTGCAAATGTGACAGTCCTACTGGTAGACTTACCAAAAGTGTCACAACTCATCATAGTGTGCTGTGACACCTGTGGCAATTACAACACAAGGTCTGCCTCACCTGTACAGGTAATTAACTAATTTTAACATAATGTACCTCCCCGTCCGCTCCTCAATCGATTCAGGATAGCCTGTGTTGAGCCATACACCATAGACGCGTCCATAAAGGAACTTTGTTCATTCAATTGTTGTCGCACACCTGAAATAAAAGTTGGAAATTTGAATTTTGTTCATTTGTTAATAATTCCGATAATGATACCAGACACGAAGCTAAATGTCTTAAAATCGAAATCTTTTAAAAAATCGTAAAAATCTTATCCGGACCATGTTTTATGAGGCCAAGGTGTACGATATTGATAAAAAGTCGAGGAAAAAAATGAAATTTCCGCTATTTCAAGACCAACGTTTACCACATTTGTTACTGCTTTGTCGCATGTGACCCATCTGAATATGAGTTATTATAGGTTTAAAATTAAATTTACGATATGTTTGAAATAGTTAAACGTCTTTAAGTGAATAACCAAAACAGCAATTTTCTCAAACTTGCGACGTACACATTTTTAGCATGTAAGTACGACTTTTTAACCTACTCAGCAAATTAGGAGTGGGGCGACTGGTTCGCCCGTTGTCAGTATAATGTGACCGGGTGGGGCGTCCTGCTGGGTGTCTTCGGCAGTATGTTTCAGTGAGATAGCACTATAAAGTCGGCATCAGTTCCGCGCTATCACAAGGAGACAAACACGAACATATCGCAGCCTCCCAAAATACACACACATACACTACACGCATGCATCTTGCACACAGGGGAGGCCGTCCTTAAATGACCTTAGCTGTTAATAGGACATTAAACAAAATCAAACAAACAAACAAACAAATTTTTAACTAAACGTACGACGTATTTTTTTAAAATCTTTTACCCACGACTTTTTACCTCGTACTGACGACTCTTGTCTGGTTTATACGAATGTTCATCTCTGTATTGCTCTGACAAAATATAAACAAAGACGACGCTACAAAATATAATCTTGGCATCCAGTCATTATGGCATTAGAAAACGTTCGTTCAACCATTTTCCGTCATAACTAGAACAGAGAGAGGAAGATTTTTTATGAGAAACAATAATAAAACCTCACCCATATCGCAAGACTGAGTTGGTGCTGTTTGAGATCTCACAAAGTTCATGCAATTTGATTTGAATCGGAGGTCACCTCTCGGTATCTTGATAGGAAAACACGAAGCCCTGTTTGTAAGAAATTAAAACGATTATTTTTATTAGACGTGGTATTCATATAAGTCCGTTTCATTCCTCCGATTTTACTTCCAGATGTCCCCTTTTTCAACATTACTTTTTTAAAATAAATGCAATGCTCAAAGAGGTTTAGGTCTCATCATTTAATGCTAAATAGTTTTGTAAATGACAAACAATTGTCAGGGTAAATAAGTTTGTTTACCCCGTGTTTGAAATACCCCATTTGTAAAAAGGTTTATAACACTGTAGAGCAGGATTCGTTCACGGGGATGATTTTCGCTACTTCGTGGGTCAACAACGTGATCGTGAAAATATGACCCGCGGAATAATATGACAAGCGTAAAAATGAACCGTGATAAGAAACGTCATAACCGTGGTGTCGTCATGACATAGCGACCTATGGCTGTACCGATTCTACATTAAGAGTAATACAAGATGTTTGAAGATAGATTGCATCACACGTGTTAGGCCTATAGTTTTGGTGATGATTTGTTTAACAAAATACACTTAATACTTTTTTTTTCAATATGCTACAATATGGCCTATTCATTTTACTATTTGACATAGGACGAGTGCCCCGTTTCTGCACGAAACCATCGCAAAAATTTAAGTCGTTCATGTGTCTCGATCGCAATGTTATAATCAATGTAAATTGAAATTTCCATTTTCTGGTCAAAAACGTGAAAAAAATACTCCATTATACGGTATGACTTATTTTGTCTGTGTATTACCAGAACAAATTACAATAGAACACGCCTCCGGCAGTTTATTTACTGCATCATTGATACGTACACTTGGTCTGCTGTAGCTCCGCCAGGAGGACAACAGGATATATCAGAATTGTCAAAACCTACAAAAGTAGACAAATAAATCAATTTCTGTAAATAGAGACATCTTAGCGGCGTGAAATGCTTGTAATTTTCTGTGTTGAGTATATATATTACCGCATATATATCCACACACAAATATTTATTCATTGATTATATAAATTACAGTTATATCTCATAAGCAGTTTCATTGTCTGTAGAGCATTTCATCACTTCAGATATTGTATATATCGGAGGTTTAGTGTTTATTAGCTACATCACACAAGTGTTTTCATCAAGGAAAGTAGGGATCAGTAGATTTTTAAATATGGACTTTAGCTGAGGTCGATGCATTGATATTTTAATCTGACAGAGTATTATTAACCGAGGGTTATCGGAACGAAATATCCGGAACCAAATTTAGAAACATTAAGTAGATTGGGTCACAGGCAAAAACAATAACGTTGAATACAATACCTCTGAGTAATTTAAATTACATCTTTTTTATTGAATGAAATATACAGATATTTAACTTTGGAAAAAAATAACTATGAATGAAGACAGTTGTCACTAGTGTTGAACTTCAAATTTTAACGCGTTTGGCTCCAAAGACAAGTAATAACATATAGTAAATGATTTGATCACGTTCTTACCTTATTACCCACTTTGGCAGTTATCTTACCTTTTGAGACTGGGGTCCTAACTAGATCTAAAACTGCAAACGTTCCCCACGACATAAACAGTACAGAGCGGCCACCTTCGTCCGGCTCACTTCTGCCAGTGTTGTGAAGGATATTACTGATAACACGGGGACCTGGTAGAAGATTTCCGCCCCTACCATGTTGTCGTGGAATATCAATACCTGTAGGCATAACGACAACAAAAGATAATTTAAAACAATAACATATGTGCAAAACGAGACTAGACAAATAATTCAATTATACCGTTTAATTTTTATTAATAAGAGCGTAGCTCTCGGGCGCCAAAGCTCTTTAATGGTAAAACATGCGTGCGTAAACAGATTTGCTCCCCCTTGCTACACATTGCCTTTACTTTTTTTTGTCCGGAAGTAGACGTCTAGAGGGGAAACAGAAAGTGTATCCTTGAAGCAAATACAACTGTGTTTCAACCCATACATGAACATCTTCATATAGTGAAAACAATTTTCTTGTTTTATTACTTGTTTATTAAGATTAAAACCAATATACATTCTGAATCAAAAAGTATATTACATAAAATCTGATACTAACAGGCATGAAACTTCGTTCGGAGATTATTATACTATAACGTCACAAGCACGTCACAATCCACCGGCCTTTATCGGTTATTTCCGGAAGGATAAAAAATAACCGGAAAATTCTGGAACTGATATCCATTGCATTTATCTCTTTGTCGGCGCTTCAAGATTTTATTTAGTTTTTGTCACTGGCAAAATGGGGATATTTTCTGGAGATTCTTTTTGTCTTCAACCAGGTTCTGTTAATATTTCTACCTGGAGATTTATTCAAAAAGAGCCGGCATTAAATCAGTAGGTCAACGTGTACATTTATGTTTTCATCATCTAAAAAAATCATCAGCTTTTGATTTCCATTTGTTAGGAATAAGAACGAAAAATCCAACATTTTTAAAAGTCTGGTTACAGACTTTACATAATTTATTTATGCATCACCCCTCGTGAAGGGAAAAAAGGTTAATGCATTTATTACGAAATTAACAATAATTTTCCAGACAACCAACACGCCCCTTTTCAGCAACTTTTTCACAACGCGTGCCGATTTATAACTAGTTACAGACAGAAACTGTTAAATTCTATTTGGCATCGTTGCCTGTCAGACCTCGGTGACAGTTACAAAATTTGATTTTCAATACAGTGTTTCAGCCGGATGGAACTGTGATTGAGACTACATATCGATATAACGATGATCTCAGTTACATCAAAGCATTGAAATGTTTTCTTTTTTTAATTTAATTTTTTAACTAACATCTCTATACATTTACTGAGACTAATTGTCAAATATGTAATATCCCCTTTTTCTATAGCAATTACCAAACATTTTGTTCCCAAACTTGTCTCAATCATTCTTTTTGTGCCCTGACGGAAGCACGCAGAGGATTTAGTTCTTAATGTGGGAGGGAGCTGGAATATCCGCAGAAAACCCGCATGGTTTGGCAGGGGACCGGGATTGAATCCGGCCATCTTGGTGAAGACGAGCGCGCTATCCACTGCGCCACCCGACCCATCATATACGTTACGCACAAGAACAAACATCTACTTTAGCTTTGACTGGAAGAAAAGGGCTTTATTGATGTTAAAAATATATTGTGAATACATTTTAACCAATCATCAATGATACAAAAATCTACATACGGTAAACCGGGGCAAGTTCGGCCACCCCTGATATTTTTGTTTTTGAGCTAATATTTACATCTTTAAGAATCTTAGCAATTTAGTTGGGTTGGCATTAAACAAAAAACAAATGGCCAGGAAAACTCTAATGTAAAATCACTTAACAGGAGAAAAATACTTTTCAGAGGGTAGAAAGAAAATCATGATCTCGCTTCTAGTTATGCGAACTTTTTGAAACGGAATTGCTACTTTTTTTACAGTCAAACGTGTAACACACTGTTATCTTCAAATGATAATACATAAAAGCCAATCCAATCACTCGCTACCATATTGATGTACGATAAGAATTTTATTGAAATATAAATTTGGGCCTGAATAGGTTTGGCCAAAAATACCAAAGCAAGGTCGGCCCATGTAGTTTTAGCAACACATAAAACGTCGTAAAATTGGCAGTAAAATCTGATGTTGTATGCTTTTAGACGTCATAATTAAGCTGACCCAATGGGGCGGAACTTACTCGAATGCCTATCCGAACTTACGCCATGGCTTGGGCTCTTTCGGCCATCCAAAGTGAAATAATGTTCAAAAACGGACGTGCTGTCATACTTCCTACAACGGACTTCAATACAAAAAAACAACAAAAAAACAAAAAAACAAAAAACAAAAAAAAAACCGGTCTCCCCTATTGTTATGTCGGTCTTAATCTCATTAGAGCTTGCAATTTATTGTTATTCCTCGACTTGTTGGCTCGGTGATAGCCACAATTAAGACGTAAGGCAAAATCAATCAAGCAAGCAAGCAAGCAATTCAATCAATCAATCAATCAACTAATTAATCAATCAATTAATTTTGGCTCGGTAATAGCCACAATTAAGACGTAAGGCAAAATCAATCAATCAAGCAAGCAAGCAATTCAATCAATCAATCAATCAACTAATTAATCAATCAATTAATTCATCAATCAATCAGTCATTCAATTAATCAACTAATCAAACAATCAACCAATCACTTAATCAACCGATTAATTAATCAATCAATCAATTAATCATTCAATCAATTACTTAATCAAGCAATCAACCATTCAATCAAAGAGTTCATCAATCAATCAATAAATATATCAATAAACCAATCAAACAATAAACAATAATTTAATCAATCAATCCATGAATCAGCCGATCAATAAAACTAACAAACAAACAATTAATTAATTAATTAATAAACAATCAAACAATTAATCAATTAATCAATTAATCTATCAATAAACCTTTCAATCAATAAATAAATAAATCATTCAAGCAATCAGTGAAACAATCGATCAATATCAATCAATCAATTAATCACTTAATCAACCACTCGGTCAACATACCATTATCGTAGGCCGCCGGTATGTAGCGGAGGTACGGTGCCATGGAGGATCCCCATTTGGTGTTTTGTAAGTTGTTACAAGTGCCCTCCGTCGTTCGATACATGTAGCGTTGGTTACACTGCGCTACCGGAATATTACAGTGTGGAGAAATCTGCCTCTGCCATTCGATGGTCACGTCAGGGTTAGATTGAAGAAGATAAAGTGGCGTATTTGTTCTGTCAAATATTGTGAGAATGACATTGAAAATGATTTTGCCATCTCAAGTGGATGCTAAAACATAAAATGGCCCCATAAAAGTCCCGGAATCAGCACTCGAATGTAAAAAAAGGATCATTGACTGTGTGATTTTGTTTTCATATTTTACAAATTTAGCTTGTGGATGACATACTACCTGTTTTGTTTTGTTATTTATCTTCTATAAATAAAAATCGGTAAAAACGATAGGGGACATTAAAGCGTCATTATGTGTTCTCAAGTGAATCGCAATTCTTGGTCAAGAATAGGTTTCTTGTGTATTTCCCTAATACTAGTTTGTTATCATTTATGAAGAATATCTTGACAATGAGTGAAGAAAGCGTTTGGGCCATCATTTATATATATTTTTCTTCAATGTCCCGTAAGCAAAAGACGTCTAGGTGATCCCAATGTTATTAAGACTTTTCACATTAGTCGCCTCTTATGAAATGCAGTGGTATACAGCAGGTCTGTTATTGCTTTCTGTAATGTCTCTTATACAGATGAAAAGGAACCCCTTAAATCTTCAGGAGCCCTCATTAGTCGCCTTGGTACGACCTTGTTGGATTTTGCAGGCATATCACCCCCCCCCCCCCCCCCCCCTCGAACCTGCAGGGGCGACGATAAAATTTGAATTTCCCTGTAAAATAGTTTCATTAAATGATAAGCATAGAAAGATTGTCTTTTATCAAAAACCGTTTTAAATCTTACCAATAAGATCGTGAAGAATATGTGATTTTTTGTCATATCATAAGAAAACTTAATACTTCAAAGAAAGTGATATACATTTCTTACAGACGGACTAGTTCTTTCGTCGCTTTGACACTGATAAAGCTCTTGTCGCTAAGCGTTGTAATAGAAGAGGGATCTGCTGTATGATAGGCGTGGGTGAATCTCTTCCTAGGTACAACCCTCATCCCTGAAAATGGAATACGACATAATTTTCTCACACAAACCAATGACGTAACAATCAATACATGTACTTGCTAACAAGAGAAGATAACTCTGCAATACGGAATTGCTTTCTGATAGATGTTCATGGTTGTGGACAACCTACACGCTAACAACACATGATTTCGAGAGATGGATGTTACTGAAGAGAATTGTATTGATGTATGTTGCCAACCTGATCTGATTGCGAAACATTCTTCTAATAAATTTTGTGTCCTGAAATACAAAATGTACATTGTATATATCAAATCTGAAAGTTGTTTGCCTATTTTCTATATCATTTACACTTAACTGGTGTTATTTGTTAGCATAGTCGTTTTGGATGTGCCTATAAGCAAACATTATATTCTATCTGTTAAAATCTCAAGTGTTCTGATTGTTTTTGCTTTTGAATATACTTCAATATTCTAGCAAATTAGTATTTTTAAGATTTTTCCTACCTATCTTAATAAATATATATATTGCATATCTATTTACATGTTGTGTATGTACTGTATTGATACGTGTGTGTGCATATGAATCTTTAAAATGTTTGTATCATCATCTGGAAAAAGGCTTTAATTGGCGATTCAAGTTTTCAATCAAATTGTATTTTAATATGAACGTATAAACGTTCCTTTATGCTGCATAACAATTTGAACTTGGTTCATTTGAATATTTCTAGAGGTTTAAAATACATAAATCATTAGTATAAACTATACACAATAAAAGCTTAAAAAAAAAAAAAAAAAAAAAAAAAAAAAAAAAAAAAAAAAAACGTAAAGGAAAACATTGATTGAAACAGAATATATGTAGTTTGGTTTCGACTGCTTATTGTCTTAATGATTCCCATTCCTAATCATTTCGACGTCAATAATGATAGCATTGATAATAACGTCAATTGTATAACTATGTAGAACATGTGAATGTTAAACAAAAGATGACGCTGAAAGCTTTTTATATCTATTAACAACATGCGGGTTATCATTGTTTGATGAACACCGCACGATTTCTTGGTTTATCCTTAAAAGTATATATGCAATTCCATCACTCGTTATGTACCTGAAAGTAAGTATTGTTTTTCCAGTTGTTTAGTGATCGCAAGTTCCTGCATCGCCTTGTTAATTGAGTGGGTGATCATGCTTCGGATGGCAGCATACTTGGGAAATCCTGCAAATCCCGGTAGTGACGCACCTATTGGCACAAGGCAGGTAGCTAAAAACACACTCATGAAGCTCATCCTTAGTACGGACGCCATCTTGAGTCTAAAAAAAAGACAAATCATGTAATCCAGGTGAATTTCTATCCCGAAGTAATATAACACTAAATAACCATAGGATAGACCGTGGCAATAACTGAAGTTCATATAATCACAATAGGTTCTGCACAAACTGCTTTATTAATCACAATTGACAAATTTCAAGTTATCCATCATTGAACTTCGCTGTATCTTCATTTACAAATATTGTCAACATTAAAAATCAATATACAATCCACACGTGTAATGTATAAAACATTGGCTACAAGGTAGACGACAACCTCGCAACAAGCTCTCATATCTCCTTGAATGAAATGTTATGACAAAATCAGTTCCAACTCAAAAACAATGTTAGTACGATACTATATAAATTAAATGGAGACAATTCAAAAAGTATAAGGACGACAATACCATCTGGTTCGCAAGAGTAAGCGTCTTTTGCTGTATCAACGACACCGACCATATAAATTTAGGTCAAATCCAAGCAACACGTCTTCAAAGCGACACCGATATATAATAAGTATTATTAAAGACACCAAACTTCAGATCACACATGCAAATAACATATTTCCAAAAATAATCATGACAGAAACACTTAAACTTTGCCCGTAGTTTTCATCAACATGGAACTTTCGCAATCTTGTGCTGTTAGTTGTTACTTTGAACTCATACATGAGAATCATGATATTCAGAGAAATATCTTTTTAAGGTGCATCAAGTGCGACATGTAAACACCGTTTGGTGCGGAAGAAGGGATATTATTATCTTTCAGCAAGAAAAGCGCTAAAATGAGACTATCGCTGAAATATGTCTGTTTGAAAACTACGAAAACTTGAAAATACTAAATCAAACTTCCTTACACGTAGAGGCACCTCATCGTAGAAATGTGCGGAAAATTGGATACAAATTATAATCAAAGGCAAGGACTTAGATGCTACCATGCATTAAGATTATAAGTGAATGTTGTACACAGACTCGGTTAAGATTATAATCTTTATTATTTTCAGTTGCACTCAAAGAGTTATGAATGCAATTACATCCACTGGTAACGTTGTGTTATCAGACATCGGCAGATTATAATAAATCTTAATCAACAGAGTTGTAAACATATTTTCTTAAAAATGAGCAGTTTGGAATAAAGAAGAAAACATTATTTTGCATTTTATTACGCAAGCCACATGGACAAGCAATGATGGAGATGAGATGACTTTATGAATGTTCATGTCTCTTGCATTTTTTCTCAATTGTCGTGGCATAATCTAGTTTTGCGTTACTATTACATTGATTAGTTTGCGTTTTAAGTTACTAATAATATTATACAAGAAGTCCGAGAAGAATAAATGGAATGGAAATATATTCTTACATGGTATAGAGAAATAATCTTATTTCATTTAGACTAGTTCTTGACATTGGACTATAATAGAAACGTCGGTGTTGAAAACAACGTATATCGTTCCGGTAAGGTAAAGGTATCACAAGGTTTATAAGTTTTTACAGTAAGATATATTTATATTTGTTATGTGTGCATTTCATTAGTTTCTTTGCAAATTCAAGAATCTGATTATAATATGATGTGCTGCTTGTTCAATCGATATCGATTTCCATTGCTTCAATCTAAATTGTAACCTGTAACGTACTATTTTGAGGTTTAAACTTTGATCAAAAGAAATTATGGATTTTGTTCGTGACCTTTGCTGAGCAACGTTTTGAGTTTGCTATGCCTTACAATTGTTAAAAGATGTGTCAAAATAGGTTTGTAAAATTGACAGATATTCATAGTCTGATTGACCTATGATCTTATAAACATAAACTTTATATTGGAGGTACGTGGTACATTGAAAATAATAATGGGATAGGTACGCGGGCCTTAATTATCGCGATTTTGACGAAAAATAAAAACAAAACGATTTTATACGGATTAAATGTTTTCGATGGAGACATTTTAAGGAATGAATATTTGCGATTATTTAGCGCAGGGACGTGACATTCGACACAAAAGGTGTCGAATAGCTTAATGTTTACACTTTATTGCAGCATATTAAGTAACGATTAGTCGGTGTACTTTGCTAAACAATCACCAACACAACTATAACACGAGGGATATAATATATTTTCAACCATTTTGTATTACTTCTGATGTAAATGAACCACAATTTATCAAAAAAAAAAATGAAATAAAAATGTTATTTGTTTTGTAATTTTCTTTTTATTCAAGTTTTTTTTGCAATATATGGTATAATTACAATCAAACATTTCATATTATATAGTCATACCTCACACGACTGATATATACTCTTACTTATATCAGTTGCTATACTTGACGCCAGTACATGTAATGGTACACATGTACACATTTACACATGGGTTCCTAAAAAAAAAAAAAAAAAAAAAAAGTGGCCGCTAAATGAGGAAAATACTCAATTTATAATGACTTAACTGTCATGGAGTTTATCATTGCGGCCTATCAAGTTTGTTGATATGATCACCAATGACTTTGACCAACTTTCAAGGTCACACGGGTCAAATGTGTTATATTTTTTTTTAAATACTTCTGCTGGATAACCAAAGTTTCAAAAAATTGTTGAAATTTGGCAAGCTGGATAGTAGAATGAAGGGTTGTCTTTTTTTTTAAAGGAATGACCTATCATAGTATTCAAGGTCACATGGGTCAAATTTGCTAAAATCGTTTACTGATCTCTTCTGAATAGTAAATAAACTAAAATAAACGTATGACCTTCATCCAATTTGGAGGTCGAAGGGGTCGAATCCTTAAACTGTTTCTTATCGACAGTTAAAAGTCACAGGGACATACCAGTAGTTGGCTGGAATTTAGGGCTAACAAATGTGTTCAACTGAATTACCCTGAGAGAGACTTTCAAAGTCATTTGTGTCAAATTTGTTAAAGGAATAGATTCGTTTTTTTTTATTTAACTTTGACCATAATTTAGCATTGGAAATTTATTGGAAAATAAATGAAAGTTTTTCTAATAAATTACTAATGTGGTCCCCGTAATGGCACATCAGCTTTACAGCTTCAGATAAAAAAAACGTCAATCATTCCTAAATATTTTCTTTAGGTTTGTAAGTATGGATTAAAGAAAGATTAATGTAGCGCGCACATTAAAGCGTTCATTGGGGACCTTATATGATCATTAGACAAATGACAAATGAAACGTAAAGACAAAAATATCTTAGATATTGACGAGTAGGCAATATAAAAAAACGGTTTCGATTTGGCTTTGGATTCCAAAAACATTGCAAGAGGTCAGAAAAAATGAAAGGGCACGAAACAATGCAAGAGACCAGAAACAATTCATCGGGCAAAACACAACGCAAGATGACAGATAAATAAAGGAAGGTGCATTAAACAATGCAAGAGGCCAATAACAACGCTAGGAACTAGAAACAATGAAAAGGGCCAAAAGAAAGATGAAAAAAAAACAATGCAAGAGGTCAAAAAGCAACACAATGTACTAGAAACAATGCAAAGTGCATGAAACAATGCAATAGGTCAGAAATAATGCATTGTGTAAGAAACAATGCAAGAGGCTAACAAAAGGAAGGTGCAAGAACAATGCAAGGAGCAGGAAACGATGAAAAATGACAAAAAACATACAAGGTGCCAGAAACAGTTTAATGGATCCAAATTAATTTAAGGGCCAGACACTTTTCAAAGGGCCAGAAACAATGTTAGGTGCAAGAAATAATGCAGGAGGCCAGCAACAATGCAAGGTTGCCAGAAACAACGCAAGGGGCCGAAAACAGCGCAAGTGGACAAAACTAGTTAAGGGTCCAAAAACAACACTAGGTGCAAGAAACAATGCAAGGGGACAAAAACAATGCAAGGTGCAAAAACAAATCAAGGGGCAAGACACAACGCAATGTGCCAGAAACAATTCAAATGGCCAGAAACAATGAATGAGGTCAGTAACAATGCAAGGTGAAAGAAACCATTCAAGGGTAAAACAACAACGCAAGGTGCTAGAAACTATTCAAGGGGCAAAAAACAACGCAACATGCCAAAAACAATACAAGGGGCCAAAAATAATGCCAGGAACAGGCACGGTGCAAGAACAAATCAAGGGGCAAGAAACAACGCAATGTGCCAGAAACAATTAAAATGGCCAGAAACAATGCATGAGGCCAGAAACAACGCATGAGGTCAGAAACAAAGCAAGGTGAAAGAAACAATTCAAGAGGCCAGGAACAATGCAAGGTGCCAGAAAAAATTCAGGGGGCCAGAAACAATGCATGAGGCCAGTGACAATGCAAGGTGCAAGAAACCAGTCAAGGGTAAACAAACAACGGAAGGTGCTAGAAACTATTCAAGGGGCAAAAATACAACGCAAGCTGCCAAAAACAATACAAGGGGCCAAAAACAATTGGAATGCAAGAAGCAATGCAAAAGGCAAAAAATAACGCAATGTGCCAGAAACCAGAAACAATACAAGGGGTCAGAAACAAGGAAAGGTTCAAAAAACAATGCAATAGGACAACAATGAGGTGCAAGAAACAATACAAGAAACAATAAAACAACGCAAATTAAATGAAACAATCCAACAATGCTGCAAATGCCAAGAAAACAATGTTCATTTCACTGAACACTCATATTCTAGATGTAATATTTGTGGATAAAGCCCGTTTGGTGGCTTATTATGAGGTGATAGCTTCACTCTGTAACCGTGATTAACGAATGAAGTACGTAGAACGTTTAGGAAAAGAGATGGATATTTTAAAATATTTTAGCGAACTAAAAATGACTTTAATAAGTAAAGGTAGCGCGTAGTGAAGCAAATCGTGTAAAACGTGAAGCGTTGAAACGATATCAAGAGTCAACTATTATAAAACTATCGAATATTTTTATCATTCTCTCAGGGTAGGTTGTTTGCCCACCTTATGGAAACCAGCTCAAGCTTGCGCAATACATAAATAAAGGACTTCAAAAGGTGTTTAAAACTTTTGACCAATCTACCTTCCATAAAATAACTCTAAATGTCTTTAAAAAGTATATAAGCGTATCTATGAGGTGTTTTTTAACAAATAAAATATTATTAAAGAAAACTGGTGATTTAATAGAAATGATTCTACCATAAATTAATAATTGAAAGTAGTTCATAACACATTCCAATGTATAGATGATGGTTAAGATGTTTGTACAGTATTTTTAGATGTCTCAAAAACATTTGATAAGGTGTGGCATGAAGGCCTTCGTCTTTGATTGGAAACATTGGTATTACATGAAGTTTACTTTGTTGGCTCAAAAGCTATGTATTAAATAGAAATCAGTTTGTAGTTTTAAACGGTCAGGCCTCTGAGCGTAGGTTTATCAATTCCGGAGTTCCCGCAGACTCTATCCTTGGGCTTTTGTTTTTTGGTAAATGTTACTGATGTCAACGTAGGTATCATATCTGATAATAATTTATTCGCTGACGATACATCACTCTCTTCTGAAATCAATAGACGTGATTCATTCAATAAGCTAAACGAAGATTTATCTACTTTATATCAGTTGTAAAAATACCAACAAACATCTCGGTATATTCTTATCTGGAAACTTAAGCTGGCATACACACATATCAAAGATCGTAACGAAGACAAACAGACTACTTTACATACTAAATGTACTTTCTTCCATAATCACCCGACTTGGTCCTGAGACTTTCTACCTACAAATTCATGATCAGATCGGTTTTGGAATATGGTAATATATTGTTTGACAATTGCAGCAATGATGAATCTGAACTTATTAAAAGTGTACAACGAAGAGCAGCCTTATAATGCACGGGTGGTCATGAGGTAACGAAGTATGCTAAAATTCGAAGTGAAACATGCTGGGAATCACTTAGTGACAGAAGGAAACTTGAACAGCATTTGTCCTATGCTGTCAAAACTCCTTCTTTCATCAGTCATTCTTCCCAAAACAATTGGATTGGAAAGATATTCTCGGCATATTATAACTGATGGCTGGAGAATCAATCAAAAGAGGCACAACCATTTTGAACATTACGACCAGATTATATTTATGTTAACAGCAAATATACAAGTATATATTCTAATATATTCGAAGGTATATTAACCATGTAAGTTGTATTAATTATTATTAAAAAGATTGGAACAACTTACCTGTGCAAATCCGCAACAGTTCAATAATTAAGTCATTCTTGCTCTTACTGATCGCGCACTTCCAATAGCAAACGCGTTACACATATATTGACACGGAAAGGGCAAAATAATCAATGTAAAATGAGAATGGGTCTCAGCGAACTGAACAAACAGAGGTTCTCCTATAACTTCCCTCCAAACACATTCTGTGATCTCTGTGTGAATTTATCCGAAGATGAAACACATTTATTCTTGATTTGTCCAAAATATAACATTATCAATACAAAATGCTTCTAGCAGCATGTGATGAATTTGCTCCAAATGTCAATCCAGACCTTTTTGTAGATTTGATTCTTGATGTTCTTGTTAAGATACTCTTACATGGTTCTGATACAATCAACGAAGCTTCAAACAAAATTATGTTTGCTCTTGTATTCGAATTTATTATATAATCTGACAGATTCTAAATGTCTCCGTGTCTATTTATCTGCTTTCTTTTGCTTCTCTTTTCTATTGTGTGAATGGGTGCCATATCTGTTTCATATCTGTATCATATTTTGTCAATGTACATATAGTATCGTTTTGTTATATGTTCCGAAAAGCATCTAGAAGCCTCGGTAATGAAATACAGATTTGAATTAATTAAATTACGTTGCCCAATGACATTGCAAACTATCCTCATATGATGTACCAGATATTGGTGGGACAATGAGCTTAAAATATCAATATCGCAATATATACTTGAGGTGATAGATGTAGTAATTCCTTATAAAATTGTTTTCCCTTATTTTGGAGATTCTATTTTCACAATGACGTTCAACAATTTAACATTTTGGACATCTTCCTCAAATACAATTCGACTGATTAAAATCGAACATATACTTTCATTTCAATTGCGATTTGCAAAAGAAAAAAATAAACGAAACAATATATATCCAATTGTTTTATATCCTTTTAAAAGTTATTGTTAATGGTACAAAAGTTCAAGCAGATTCCGATTTTAAATTTTGTTGTTGTGACGATCCCATTGAAGTACCAAATGAAGATAAAAACTATTTAATATAAGCGTATGTCCAGTCACACTTCCGAACCTGCTGAAGTTGTTTTAATGAAGCAATTTGTTAAATTAGTTGATTGGCACTAACACTTAGATTTATTGTTGACAGATTTATACGGTCTATGCAAACACATCCCTTCAGCGCAAATGCCTAGAACACTAAAATCAAGTGGGAACTAATATATTGTTTCAACCTTCGACTAATATAATATATATATACAGTATATACATCTCATTTATTTTATAAAAACAAGTTAAATCAACTTTTTACACTCTAGTTGGTCCCTATGTCTGGACACAAGGGTCTAAATGTGGTAGGAAACCGAAGTACTCGAAAAACAAAAAAACGCCGTTGATCCTATACCTTTACACGTATAATCGTGAAAGCCATCCAAGTTAAAGTCAAATGCGCTATCTATTTCATCTAAAAAAAATGCTAATCGACAGTAAATTAGCAGTGAAGCCTAACATGTAAAATATTTTATCGTGTATAAAGTTTTGTGTTGAGAGATACTTACCTCGAGTTTGAAGATGTGTTCTACAGTCCAAATCCGTGAAACGCCTTTTTGATACATGCGGCAAATGACACATGTGACAACGATTTACATTAGCGCTTTTAACCTACCACATATTATATACCTATCAGGAAATTAGCATACTAACTAATGTGACGAAGCCGTATCAGTTCATCGATCATTTTTTACCTCACATTTACACCTTTTTTTAATATTTCTGATCGCCGTGTCATATATCTTGTAATATTGTCTTTGTTAGCTGTATTGAATTTACGTTAGTTTGGTTTATCGGATTAAGCGTGCTACTGGTGGTCAATTTCAGTCAGCTTGCATACCTAGTTTTTGTTCAGTTAATGGGATATTGATATTGTAATTTATGTTTTTTATATAATAGGAGATTGATCCCATGCACGGTCAAACCATGGTTCAAATCCAGGATCCCCCGAACTCTATACGGACGCTCTACCAATGGAGTGACCTGGTCGCCGACGATCGACCCAGTCCAGTTCCGCTACACCAGTATGATTTGTTAAAAATGAAACATATTTCACAAACATTCTTTTTTTTCGCACTTCAGACAGAAATATCCCACGTCATACAGCCATGCTAGATTTTTCAATCTCGTCCGATCTGTCTTGATACCTTTATGTGACATTTCGCGGATTTTTTACAATGCGGTGTATGCATCTGCGTTAACTTCATTACATATATTCTGTTGTGTTGTTGATAAAATATAATATACACTGTGTTAAACGTTGTCTTCCTTGTAAGGACAGACTATATTTTTACGCGGAATCATTCAAATGTAGATTCTTGTAGTCTTTAGTTCAAAACTAAAAAGAAAGTGCATTTTTGTTATAAATATAGTGAGCGAGATCGAGTTTTCTCTTACTCTGGACAGATTTATCCTTCCTTTTACCGGTGTGAGATTTCCTTGTCTCATCCTAGGGTTGAGACAAACTACACGTGCTCTTTGCACGTTCTTCACAATAAACCTGACGTCACCCGAAGAAGAACTACTTTTATGTGGTCACACACATACACAAGTTCGTCTGCTAATCTTGTCGTGTTTACATTTGACATCAAAGAAGATTGGATTGATATTAAAATGTTTAAAATATGACGCGTGAACCGTCTAACGCATACATATAATATTAATACGCTATCCTGTTTACAATCAATATACTTCGTCTTACACTTGGACAGGAACAACAGGGTAAGAGAAAAAAAATCATTCCCCCCTCGGGGATGAGATAGGGGGATCTCAACCCTCGGGGGGGGGGAGAGATTCTTAAGTTGCCAAACACGAGGCTTTGAATTAAGAATCTTCCCCCTCGGGTTGATATTCCCCTATCTCACCCCCAAGAGTATGACAGATTTTACTAATCTCAGTCGAGGGTTAAGATTCAGTAATGTCCCAAACGAGGCGTAAGCCGAGGTTCGGATAACCTGATTTTGCTCACTTACAAGTAATATATTTGATTATTCCCAGTTCTCACTATCATAGGTTTACGTAAATTGTGTGTGCGCCATTTGTGGCCGACGTAAGTTTCATATAAACTGATATCAGTACATATTGGTATTTTCGAAGTATAATGTACAAATGAGTACAAATATTGTTTGGTCGGAGCAAAAAGTAATGATACGTCATCTTTTTTGTGCACAATTAAACGGCATTATACCGGTAACTTAACAAATGTCTAGGAACAACATGCAAGCCAGAACATATAGACTGGGTGTTATTATTAAAAATGTTCGTATATTAAAAGTTTAGTTTTAAAAAGAATATGCGTCATGTTTAACTGACGTACATTTCGTAACAAATTCTTAGTTTGACAGTCCGTCTAGTATAAAAAATGCAATTAAGATAAAGATAAAAGGGATGTTCGATTTGAAGTTTTAATGAAACAAGGAAACGAAGATCAATTACTTAAATTCATATACGGTGCCAAAGATAATAATTAATATAATCTGGTCGTAATGTTCAAAATGGTTGTGCTTCTTTTGATTGATTGCATTTCAGCGACCGACCAACAATGTCTTTTTCAAGAAATATATGATCACTCATTGTAAATGCTATTTCAAATCTCAGATTGGACGTGTGGGATTATATTAGATTTGTTCTGACAAGGTTTTTAGATTGCATAATTTTGTAATTGACAGAACGCGTGTTTTATTGTTTCTTTGGGGGTATTTAAGGCACTTGGCTTTCTTTTATGTAATATGCGTCGTGAAATGATTGATACGTGTGTGGTCAGTAAGAGACATACACAAATGAGATGTAACTTATATGAAATGGCAACCTTCAGCAATTTTGATATATACGGCACTAGCTTAAATGGAACATCAAACGTGAATAAAGCCAGAAATAGAACGTGCAGCGTACCCGTAAAAGTGTTTAGACACAAGTAATTATTTTCAAATCGAAGTTAAGTTTGTCCTTGATATGTTGCAATGAATATTTAAGATATAGGGCAGTGTTTACAGGGTTTACCTTTTTTTTAATTATTTTCTCTTCTTGCGATTTTTCCATGGGCATCGGTCCGTAATATAATTCTGGTTATTGAGGGGACATTAAACCACAGACAAACAAACAAAACCTGCTTACAATATAATGTTTGAGGAAACTGAAGTACCTGGTCAAAACCCGTATCGTCAGATAGATAACCCAATAGCTTTTGACGTCCACTCTGGTAATCGAACCCCGACCGCCTTGGTGAAACAGTAGTGCGCTATACCGCTATCCAATGATGTCTTTTAACAAAAATCCACATATAAGGGTTCTGCTTTATAACCCCGGTTGTTTTAAGGAAGATAAAACAATGATTTATCTAGCATGAAACGGTAACAATATGATGATAACTCGCCTCGATATGACATAAATAAAACTTAGTCTCGCTCAAATATAATCTTACCATTAATGTCACTACTCTTTATTACTGCGAATGATTTCAGATTTCGGAAAGCTTTCAGCAGATGTTTTCTACATTTTAGTTAATTATTGTAATATCATTCTTCATTTAGGTTACAAATCTATCCTTGAAGATAATGATGCATTATTTATGCTAGTTAACAGTTAGGAAACACTCAGTGATGTATCTAGCATGAAACTATAGATTGATAACTGGCCTCGATATGACATAAATCAAACTTAGTCTCGCTCTAACATAATGCGGCCATTCATGGCAATATTCTTTATTACTGCGAATGTTTAAGATTCCTCAGCAGATTTACCTACATTTGAATTAATTATCGTGATATCGTTATTCATTTTTAAAAGTTAAAAAATGCCATCCCTGTAGTGAATTATGAATTATTCATGCTAGTAATAATTATATAATTAATAGGGGCGATTACTGTTCATGTTGTTGTTTTTTCCAAATATGCACTGGATAATTGTCTTACTACGTACCAAACTTTTTTAGAATTTGGTCAAAGACAAATAAGGTCTCTATTCAAAATAATAATAATAACTAAATGAATATTAAGTCAGATAAGAAAAATGTCACTGGAAAGACTTTGTCAACTTACTGTATTTCAGGTGTTGTATAGTGACCCTACGTTTAGTGCACTTTTGATGTCAATCAATCGAACCTACACACGGTCCACAATATGTTAATGCCCTACAACCGCTTGGTGAATCACCCCCGCGGTGCAATTCTTAGGAGATCCATGATATTTTGTCAATAATCATTTCAAGAGGAAACTGACAGCCACATTTATGGCATTTGTATTTTTACGAGTACTGTTTTGTCTTGGACAAGCTCAGAGTACTACTATGGTACATAGGATTTCGAACAAGTACAGTGTAACTGATACGACATGCATGCTTTTAGATTATTATTATCACAAATGAACCAATATAGAAAATGAAAATGGTTTAAACATTCTTCCAGGGTGTTTGTGCCATAATGAAAACACTATACACGTAATGCATAGTGGGCAAAACTACGTGCTGATTCGAAAATTCTTAGTGCGGAAACATAACAATAGTAAATTGTTTAGCTCTTAATCCAAAAACAGCACGTTCATGCACAAATTACATTGGACTGTCAATCAAGTACGCCATCCAAATAACCTTCAACGGAAACAAAGGAAAGCTAATCACAAAAGCTCCAATATTTTATGTTTATAGGAATATTCATAATCTGTTGATAAAGACTATTGTCATATATTATTCTGATGTCTGATGTGATGTCACTAACAAATATTTAAGCTTACTGATTGTACATCGACATTTTTAATGGTGATGTTGGTACCATGTTTCTATTGTTTCAACCATGTTTCAATTTACCGTGTATATTACTGTAATTTTTCCTCACAATAATTAAGGTTATGTACAATTTTACAATGTGTGTTACACAGTTTTACAGTGATTGCTAGACTGTCAAGAATAGGTTTGGCTCCTAGGTAACAGAATAGGTAAATAGCAATTCGGTAAGTGACCGCAGTTTTACTTTGCCTGCGCCTGACACGTATAGCTGATATGTGATACAGTATGACCGTTATGAAAACACAACTTGACGTTTAGTATTTGTTAATTGCATTCGGTTTGGCCTATAGCTCCCCTTCACCTGGATTTCCACCCCCGATGAGTTATGTTAGTGCCCGGGCGGGGATAACTGCGGTCCAGGTACAGGTACAAAGTAGCTACCTGTATACGGGACATTGTTGTAATCATATATGTGTCGATTAAGGTCGTTCAAAAAACACCGAAAACACCATTTCTTAATTCAGGAAAGTAGAGACAGAATGATAGGCTTATATATGTAGCTAGAATAAAGAACAATACTCAAAAATCAGGTTAATATGTTTAAACACGAAACCGTTTATATTGTTAAGCCATTCCTCAATGTACACAAACCATACTTGTTATCGCACAACGTTCGTCCATCGTGCGCCTAAATGTGCGTAAGCAAAGATCGTCCAATTGTTATCGTTCGCACATCGTGCACACATCGTTTACACACCGTGCACACATCGTGCGCACTCCGCACATCCTATAACGTTGTGCGATCCCACAACTTTTACATTAATGTAGGTTCACGCTTATGGCTTGTACATAGCTTCCAATTACGTTGAACAAATAAATCTGTCATATTGAACTTAGGTTTATTGACATTAAATACGGTAATTTATTCTATTAACCATGCATCAACATCATATATCAAATCATAAAATGCAATGACAGCAGATTGCACGTGTCATTTAATCAATTAATACTAATTAAGACTAAATCTTATGTTTTGTTCAGTGAATTTATTTCAGTGAATTGAATGTATTGAGATATTTAAACTGTCATAAAATAAAATAAATTATCAATGGAAAGATTATGTGAAATATGTCTTCTCATTTGACTGTTCGAGTAATCAAATGATATGTATGCGCGGCGCCCTACGTAATACACACTATTCTTTCCTTCCTTATTGTGTTCACCCCTATTTAATTTCAGGCTAAAAATGAAAATCTCAACCCAAATGGCAATATTCTAAAATGTTAAACCAGAGGTTACCTTTGACTATCTAATAGCAGATGGTAAGCTATTCCACAACGTAGCCGAAACCCTCCCAAAGCATCTGTTTCCGTAGGTCACAGCACGAGATGTTTGGACCCACAACAAAGATTCTGACTCCGACGGCAGTGATCGTGACGGCTGATACAGGGTAACAAGCTCCTGTAGGTACCGAGGAGCTGTTCCATTCAGTGCCTTGTATGGGTACACAAGAATTGTGTACTACGACCTGTATCGTACAGGTAACCAGTGCAGCGAATAAAGCACAGGTGTGATTTAATCTCTTTTTCGTGTACGATTAACTAGCCGTGCTACAGTATTCTGGACCCTCTGCAGACGACTAGTTAGTTTGTCAGATATTCCACAGATCAGGGCGTTACCATAATTCAACCGAGAGGTAACAAGTGAATGCACCAAAATCTTGCTTGCATCTGCAGTTAAAAACTGCCGAATACAGCCGATGTTCCTGATCTGGTAGTAACAGGATTTGGCAATAGCGTTCACTTGTTTCTCCATGTTCAGTAAACTATCAAAATATACCCCTAGGTTTTTAACAGCTGGAACAGTCTCAATAGTCCTTGTATATTCCAGGCTTCTTTAACAATGGTCTGATATGTGCCTTCTTGAAACATAATGGAATTTTTGACTCAGCCAATGATTTGTTCCGTCTTTTCCTGATTAAGCTTAAGCATTTTGGCGTTCATCCAGATACTGATATCTGTCAGACAAGCTTCCAGACTTTCCGAGACTGTATTCCAACTGTCCTGTGGTTTGATGAACATGTAAATGTGTGTGTCATCGGCATAGCAATGATAGCGACGGCTATGGCGACGACAAATCTCTCAAATCGGTTTGGAGTAAATACAATATTTTCGTGGTCCTAGCACCGACCCTTGAGGAACCCCGAAATCTAGTAGTTTGTCATGTGAGGTGGACGATCCGATGGCAACACACTGTCGTCCCTCACTCAGGTAAGACTGTATCCAGTATAGTGCGGTATCAGTCACTCCATAAGAGTTTCCAGACGTTTATAAAGTATGCCATGGTCGATGACGTCAAATGCAGCTGACAAGTCCAGCATGACAACCACTGCTCTGCACTGGTTATCCAATGCAGAAGCGATATCATTATGTACACGTAGGAGGGCCGTCTCAGTAGAGTGTCCCATGAGGTAGGCAGATCGCATGTTGTGATAGAGACTGTTTGCATGGAGATGAACCTCTAAGCGCCGGGACACAACCTTCTCCAAAATCTTAGATAGGAAAGGCAGATTTGAAACTGGGCGGTAGTTTTTCAACTCCTCCTTGTATATTCCAGGCTTCTTTAACAATGGTCTGATATGTGCCTTCTTGAAACATAATGGAATTTTTGACTCAGCCAATGATTTGTTCATGATTGAGGTAATCAAAGGAAGCGGTGCTACAAGACATTGCTTTAATAGGTCTGTAGGCAGTGGATCAAGCTCACAGGACTTCGATTGCGAGGTCATGATAATGTTGCGCAACTCGTCCTGGGTTGTTCGGTGAGAGCTTTGCCCATGGTTCCCCATCAAATGCAATGTCAGTAGTCATGACAGAGATGTCAATGTCAGCAGAGGTGTTCACTTCGGCAATACTTTTCCTGATTTAGCTGATTTTATTCAGAAAGTAATCACTGAACTTGCTTGCTTAGTCTTTTTCAGAAGTACAGCTTGGTAGGATAATTTCACCTTTCTGTCCCATTATGTTTTTGGTGAGTCTAAAAAGCTGTCTATTATCCTTCCCGCATTCTTCGATTCTTTTTAATGAAAATAATTTGTCGTGAGGAAATAGTGACCTTCCTTATGATCACTTGATATATATCATAAGTATTCTACCCTATTAAAGGCACTTAAAACTTTCCAAAATTGTGAATGTGTAAAGATTGTAGAGATATACTTCATACATGTAACACATAACACAAGAATGATATAAAAAAAAAAACAAGCACAAAAAAAATTTTTGACATCGAGAAATAAATAAAAGCCAAGGGTATTACTTCTCTTAACCTTAGCTGTTAATTGAAGTTAAAACCAAATGAAACCAAATAAAACCAAACCGAAATAAAGCCACACAAAAATGTAAACCACAATTAAACGTATGAACGTTATGGACGTTTGTTAAAATGAATATGTTGTTACATGGACCTGATAAAGTGATATTTACTGAGAGCAAGGCGAGGTCAATATCATTTTCTTAATATTATGTCCATATTACCACATATCACCGATATAAAAGCCCTTAAATATTATATTAGATGTTAAATTATGTTTAAATAATTAGAAATAAATAACACATTGAAAATGTACGGAAAAGCACTGTATTTGACAGGGAGCATTGTAACGTTATAATCGAAATTTCGTCATAAAGTGACTATTGTCCTGATGTTTCTTAACATATTGAGATCGGGTCAATATCATAAATCACCGACCTCCACGTGATTACAATCAAACCAATGAGGACATATGAATTAAGTGTGTTATCTAGTATAAAAGGTATTTGTACAGCTGTCAATCAAGTGTCTATAAATATCTGCATGAAAGTATAGAAATATTTAGAGGAAATTGTATTCACGAAAAACTGAAAAGGCCTTATGCTAATAAATGATTAGAAAAACCGAAATGGGTACAGTGAAGGTATACATTTTCCGAGTATGGTAATATCATATGTGAAATTTGCATTAAAGGGGCATGTTGAGTTGCAAAAGGAGCATAGCTCCCATGGAAATAGTCAGATTGACATAAATGAGCGAACGTGCATAGTTTTAGAGTACAGTGATTACACCAAAAGTATTTTAAATGCTGGGATGAAAACAATACAACTATATTCGGAATTACATTTGTAGTAGGAAAACGGACATGTTTACTTCCGTTGCGGGGGTATTTATTAATATCCAAGCATGTCTTTCCTGGTGGTTATAAACAATGTTATACCTGTATGCACAAAGAAAGACTATTTTTAGAAATAGAAATTGAGAAAGCACCTACCCAGTGGGCACAAAACGTCCTGAAAACATTACAGTAACGTCAGGACACAACGTTGCATTAAGGTAACAGTAAAGCTGCAAATTTAAGTTTGCGGGACGTTTTCATGTAACTTTCGCAAAACGTTTGTGTGTAACGTGTTGACAACGTGTTATTAACGTTGTAAAGACGTTGTCGCCACGTCGTATTTATAATCTAATATATACAGGGGTTCGCAACAAATATCTTGAATACATACACATATGATATGCTGATATGAATCACAGCACATCAGCATAATTAGCATATGTATTTATAAGATATTTGTAACGAACCTTGTAATTTAGTCGAATAAAGAACAACAAACACAGAGTTAGGCCTACAAGTGCAAATGTTTAATTGGCAGTTTGAATACGTTTGTAAATATCAACTTGAGTTAATAATTGTATAAGTTTTTGTACTTCAGTCTGCATTTTGTCAAAGTACACAAAACCTTTTTGGACTACACATAAGCGCAGACAATAGTTATTGAAAACGAGAAGGCATGTGTCAGATGTTTACACACGCTCTGTCGATTTGTTTTTAAACATATATTAAACGTGTCAAAATGCACAATAGCTTACCTTAGTTGATATTGAAACATCTTCAAACATTCAGACTGTGACGCAAGCTATTAATAATAATCCAGTTTGGGTGACTATATAACCTGTGGTCAGTCTGAATCGAATGGGCAACCAAAGAACCGGAAGTACAAAATACCGCGCAGATCTTTGTGTTATTTTTCTTTCTGTCTTTATACACCAATTTCAACATACACAATGTAAATTATCTTTTATTTATGACATTTCTAAGCAACTTAGATGCTACCGATATCAACAATTAATAAACAGAATTTATTATATTATATAAATGGGATGCTGTCCTCTAGCGGACAAATTTTCAAAATAAGGGAAGACAACACCAAAGTGATATGGTCGTTATATCGCTGCTTCGGTAAGAATATTTGTATAGTTATTGAAATGTTTGTTTAGCCATTACTTGAATATTTTTTTAATGCATTATTTCAAAAAAAGCTTTTTTTTAATAAATGTTTTGTTACATATGTAATAAATATCTCTTTTATGAAATTAAATTAAATAATTCCCGCATACATCTCAATTTTACTCAATCGTCTCGCTACGATCATTGTGTTTTATACTGATGATACAAACTACTAAGTATTCGCATTTTTTTTTATTTGAAGTGATTTTATCATAATAACTGTAAAGTAAGTAAAGTAAACTTATTGCAGCGTTACTACAACGTCTTTTTCAAACGTTGCCCTGACGTTTCGAAAGAGACGTCCACATAATGTTGCGTTTAAGTCGCAGACGTTATGACCAGACTAGGACGTTTTCCGGACGTTCTCCGAACGTAGCGTGCCCACATACGATTTTTATCTCGTATCTTTGACTTTTCATCTTTTTATTGCTTTGACAAATATGAACAAAAAGGACGGACAAAAGTTACAAACCGAGTTGTATCAGCAGAACAAGGGTAATACCGTGGCACCAACAAAGTTTTGTATGAGAGACATTACTACTTGAAAGCTTACCCATATCGCATGACCGAGTCGGTGCTGTTGCAGATCTCAAAAAGTTCATACACTTTAAATTGAATCGGAGGTCACCACGAGGGATCTTGATAGGAAAACACGAAGCCCTGTTTGTAAGTAATTAATGTGATTCAAGTTTTGCTATTCATGTTATCAATTCTAGTCCGGTTCATCCCTTCACTTCTACCAATGGCATTGTTTCTCATAATTTGTTTTCAAAAATATATTTGCTGCTCATAGAGGTCCTATCTCATCATTAAATGCCGAACAGTTCAGAAAATAACACTCAATTGCGAAAGTATTAATAAAACCGTATCGCCTGATACTTTCGCGGGGATGTTATTTTCGCGATTAAGCAGGTCAATAACGTGATCGTGAAGAATATGATCCGCAGAATAATAAGACAAGCGTAAAAGTGAGATCCAATGAAAACGTTCATAACCATTAAGTCATGAAATAGTGAGTAGTTGGCTGTAACGGTTTATTAATACAAGATGTTTGAAAATAGATTACTTAATGTCCCTTATTCATTTGATTATTTTACAATTTATATGACGAGTGTACCGTCGCTGCGGTAAACCACTGCAATAATTTAAATCCTTCACATGTCTAGATTATATTCTGTGTAAATTGAATTTTCTAGTTTTGGGTCAAAACCTTAAAAACTTTAACCCATTGTACGTTATGACCCACGCTTTTTGCAGTTAATTTACTATATTGCTAAAATACTTACACCTGGTGTAGCTTCGCCAAGAGGACAACAGGATATATCAGTATTATTAAAACCTACAAAAGTAGACAAAAATATAAATAAAGTAAATATAGAACTCTAAGCGGCGTGAAATGCTCGTCTTTTTTCGCGTTAAGTAAATTGACGAAAACAAATCCCCACACAAATATTTATTTTTTGATTATATAAATTACAGATATATATAATAACTATAAAGGACAGGTTTTGACAAGTTGACAAGTGATACCGAAATGGAGACATTTGACTGAGTGTCTTATTTTTCTATAATAACTTAAAATGAACAAAAATAATTATCATGCATACAAGTGTTTGTGGCACCTGTTTACCTACGTTGGCAGTTCGCTCACCTTTTTAGACCGGGGTTCTTAATAGATCGAAAACTAAAACCGTTCCCCACGACATAAACAGTACAGAGCGGCCTCCTTCGTCGGCGTCACTCCTGCCAGTGCTGTGGAGGACATTACTGACGATTCGGGGACTTGGTAGAGGTTTGCAGGCCACACCGAGTTGTCGTGGAATATCAATACCTGCAGGCATAGCGACAACAGTATATCAGCGAGAGTAGGGACATTTATACAAAACAAATAAATACAATTTTGATAATCCCGTTTATTTTTTTACTTTTAAAGAATGTTCAAAAGTATGCATGCTTGGTGAATTTTGATATTGAAAAGAGAACTGTCACGTCAATGATTTTTAGAGGAATACTGGATTTAACTACATTATTGAATCGGATTTGAGAGAAAGTCTTCAATATTTCTTAAAGTAAAATATCTGTCATTCTTTTGAAAATAAAGGGATAAAAAGAGACGTCAAAGGGGGTACGGCATAAGGTGAGTCACGCCTTGCACATTTACGATCATTTTGCTGAATTGCGAAAAAGAGTAACTAATTGCTAGCCGCCACGGAGTATAGGTAATATATCTAAATTAGTGTAGAATTGTCAGTGACAGTCTAAATTGTAACCCCTAAGTTATAGTAAATGGAATAAAAATACCCCTATCCTCCAAATTAGAACTCTAAAGCAACACTCACAACGAAAACTCATCTCAACCCAATAACCCTTCCCAAGTCCGTCGTCCTAGATTATCACCGGAACAAGCACGCAAAGACCCATCAATCAATCAATCAATCAATCAATCAATCAATTTATCTATCAATCAACATACCATCATCGTATGCCGCCGGTAGGAAGCGAAGGTACGGAGTCGTGGCGGATCCCCATGTGGGGTGTTGTAAGTTGTTACAAGTGCCGTCGGCCGTGCGGTACACTGCGGTAACGGAATGTTACAGTGGGAAGAAATCTGCCTCCTCCATTCCCTGATCACGTAAGGGTTGCATTGAAGAAGACGGTGTGACGTATTTGTGAGAATGACATTTAAACAGTTTTACCAAGAAAGTGAATACTGCATACCGGGAAATTTTCAACTTGTTCGCCCTCCGTAATGAGGGGTAATTTATCACGAAGGCAACATTATAAAACAACATAATAAATATAGTATTTAAATTTGAAGAGCTAAAGTATAACTGGTCGAAAATTCATTTTACCGGCGAACGGTGAAAGTGTGACAGGGCGAAAAGGTTTCGGCATACCGTATATAAAATCGCGTTAAAGCCTCGGAATCAATACACGAATGAATAAAACTATCATTGACTGTTCGATTGTTTCTTTACACACTTTTCGTTAAATAAAAATAAAAATAAATAACTTGAATTTAATGCCTCTGACATAATCTGATATTACTATTGAGTATTAGAAGACGTTACATTTTTTACTAGTCATCAATTTAAACGGTTTTTGTATATTTCTAAAATACTAGTATATTATCGTTTCATTCGAGCAGTCAAGCATATTTTGATAGTGAGTAAAGAAATTATTTAAAACTCCAGATGCATTGTGGGCATAAAATATATTGTTGTTCCTTCAATGTTCAATAAGCAAAAGATACCTAGGTAATCCCAATGTTATTAAGGAATTTCACATTAGTCGCCTTAAATGACATGCAGTGGTATACAGCATATCTGTTCTTACTTTCTGTAATGTCTGTTATACAAATGATAATACAAAAACTCTCAAATTCTGCAGGAGCCCTAATTAGTCGGCTCTTACGACCATGCAATTGGATATAACAGGTATATTCTCCCCCAAACCTGCAGAGGTGAAAATATATCTTAAACTTAAATGTAAACAGTTTCATTGAATGACTAGCATTGATTCTGATATAGATTTCATTCATAACAAAACTTGTAAATCAAACCGATTACTAAAGACAATGAAGGATATATGATTTTTGTCAAATTTAAAAAAAATGAATACTGCCAGGAAAATAACATATTATTTTACAGGCGGACTAGCTCTTTCGTCGCTTTTACACTGATGTAGTTATTGTCACTAAATTGTGTGATAGACGAGGGGTCTGCTGTATGATAGACATGGGAGAACATCTTCCAAGGTGCAAACCCCATGCTGTGGCTATGTGACGTCATTGTATTCCCTGAAAAAGGAAGAAACAAGGGTCAAGGGTTCTCTTTAAAAAAAAGGGTTGTCATGAACGACAAAGGTTGTCACTTAAATCACTTAAACTACTAGTCTACATGGTTATATGTAACACTTTTGTATGTGCTAGACCGATTCAGGCCAAGTAGCCTCAACCTCCTTGTATTTACACGCTTATTAGTGACAGGTACACAATTGTTCTAACTAACTGCGAAGGGAAGCCTGATAGGTGAAATGAGTTAAGATATGGTCAATAAGATTCATCTGTTTGGAAATATGTGATACAAAAGACCGACAGGTCCCTTTGTCAAGCTATGACTCAATCCGTCATAACTTGACAAAAGGACCAGTCGTTCATGAAACGTTGCGACACGTTTACTACGAACTGTACATTGTTTGTGTAGAAAGTAAAAACTTTGATATGCATAACACGTTCCTATCAATTAGCAACATATGGTTGACTTATGTGTTTTATATTTCTTTTTGAATTAATATTTGATTGATGTTAAAATAATGGAAAACGTTACTTATTGACATCATGCCTAGCAACTATAGCATATCTGTTAACACACAAAACACATCGCACATGCGTCAGTACGAATGCATCCATCGAAGAGAAGAATGGTTTAAATGAGAATAACAAAATGTCAAGTTAATGTTAATTACACTGGCTCATGTACGTTATATTTAAAGTGAATAAATTACTTTAAGCGTGATTAATATAAACGTCAGGTCGATTGAAAAAAAATATCACGATTTTTATGAATGATGATCGATTGCCTTGACCTTTTAATTCAACTTGGCCTACCGGGAAGGCTATTTCCTTAAGCTATACGATAAGCTTGATACTTGCGATTTACCTGTCGTCAACATTCCCTTATTTTATGTATACGGTATCCTAGAGACAACCTTACAACACATGACTATGAGAGATGAATGCTACTGAAGAATGTTGTATTGCTTTAAGTCGACATCCTGAACTGATTGGGAAACACTTTTCAATATATCTTGTGTCCTAAAATATATTGAGAAAAGCTGCAAGCTTTTAACCTATACTGTATTAAAACATGTGTTAAGACTATGATTAAATGATGTACACCGAGTCAGCTAAGATTATAATTTTATTTTTATTTTATAGTTGTATTTATAGATGTATGAATGCCTTTACATCCACTGGTAACGTTGTGTTATCAGACATCGGAAGATTATAATAAGTCTAAACCAACACAGCATTAACATAACTTCTACCTGTGATATGAGTGGTTCGGACAAAAGAAGAAAACGACATTTGCATTTTTAATGTGTTAGCCACATTATCAGGCAATGGTGGCGTTGAGCTGACTTTATGTATGTTAATGTCACTCGCATTTTTTAGCTGGCTTAGCATCTTAAGCGTTATTATTACATTTATTGGTTTACGCTTTAAGTTATTTAGAGTTACTTAAAAAAAATCAAAAGAAATCTATGCTCACATGTTGTAAAGGAAGAATCCAATATCAGCTACTTGTTGACATTAATTGGACTATTCTAGAACTTGCTCCTGATCTGCATTTATAAATGATTTCAAACAATTACAGAGGTATTAGAGGGTTTATAACTGTATACAATAAGATAATTTCTTTTTATGATGTGTACATTTGAGTTTTTCCTTTACTAGTTTCGAGATACCGTATATACTGTGATGTGCTGCTGCTTCAAGCTAAATGGTTAACTTAATGTTATGAGATTTGCAAATAGAAGGTATGGAATTTGATCAAAGTAGATGATGGATTTGATTAATGACCTAAGCTGAGCTTCATATTGACCCTGATTATGACTTTACATTGTTATAAGATTTGCCAAAACACAGGTATGTCACATTGACAGAAATTGATAGTCTGATTGACCTATGAGCTCATAAATATAGCCTTTATCCTGGGAGGTACGTGGCACATTGATCTTTTGTTTCTTAAGGAAGCTCCTACTATGTATTTATAACTTATGTTGGCAGGCTTATTAAGCTTTTTATAAAACATATCTTCTAAAGGGAAAATCATAGCTTGCGTTACATTTATGAAAATTTATACAGATGAAATAAACAAAACATTATCAACCCCAGTGTACACATTCAGCGGTTGTAGACCGGAATTCCTAAAGAGCTCATATTGGAAGAGGGTATTACCGCATTTAAGACCTGGGTTGGTTATCGTATATAATTGGTGGTTGGGGCGTAACCATATACAAGAGGAGGAGGAGGAGGGGTTACCGTATACAAATATGTTAATATTCTTATCATGAAGTAGTATTTGTAAAGATTCCTTACTTCGAAAAAATAGATAATGTAATAGTGTTTGCAGAAAGAAGACATGTGTGTTTTTATATGCCGACACAAATAAATACAGATCATGCAGATCGCTGAGTTTGATTTGGACATCGGGGTTAAGAAATACAGACATGAAACCGTTTTGTGTTCGCCATTGACGCAGATTAAGCAGTCATTTTCACTGTGTTATCTGGGCTCGCAAGCCCAACACATTGGTGCTGAATACTCTGTGACAGGAGAAAACTCCTTATCCTGTTCACTGGTATACGCCTGTAGTTTTACAAATATTTTGGTGGAAACTTCCTTTATTTGTTAAAGATCTACCGTATATCTGGACATATTTGCTGTAGTGTTTTTCGCCCACAGCAATGATGGCGCATTTTAAACTACAGCGAACATTAGTTAACAAAATAATATATATACATAGTAATTAAAGGTGAAGGACGAAATTAACACTGGGCGAATATGGATTATTCTGGCGAAGGACGAAAGTTTTACTGTTCGAAAATTCCCTTGTGAAAAGTAAATTTTATTGTCCAACTTGACTGTGTAAAGTAAATTTTATTGTCCAACTTGAATGTTGTTGCATTGTGTGCATTGCTGAGCTATGACAATATAGCTTGTTTGAGTTAGATCGGACATTATTAGCTCACCTGGCCCGAAGGACCAAGGTGAGCTTATGCCATACTGTGGCGTTCGTCGTCCGTCCGTACGTCCGTACGTCAACAATTTCTTTAAACGACTTCTTCTTCTTAACCACTGGTTGGAATTAAACTAAATTTGACTGGAAGCATCCCTAGATGGGGGGGATTCGAAATTGTACAAATGGTGGGGCTGACCCCCCAGGGGGCTGAGGGGCGGGGCCAAAAGGGGTCAATTTGCCCATATTGCTTTAAGTGACTTCTTCTCTGAAACTAAGAAGTGGATATCAACCATATTTTACTGGAGGCATCCCTAGGTGGTGGTGATTAAAAATTGTACAAATGGTGAGGCTGACTCCCAAGGGGGCATAGGGGCGGGGCCAAAAGGGGGCAATTTGGCTATATTGCTACAAACGACTTTTTCTGTAGACCTGTGCACTAGATATAAATCATATTTGATCAAAAGCATTCCTTGGAGGCAGGGATTTAAAATTGAACAAATGGTGTGACTGACCCCCCAGGGGGCGGAGGGGCAGGGCCCAAAAGGATATTTGGCTATACTGCTTTAAGCGACTTCTTCTTTGGAACTAAGAAGTGGATATCAACCATATTTGACTGGAAGCATCCCTAGATGATGGTGATTAAAAATTGTACAAATGGGGAGGCTGACTCCCAAGGGGGCATAGGGGCGGGGCCAAAAGAGGGCAATTTGACTATATTGCTACAAACGACTTTTTCTGTAGACCTGTGCACTAGATATGAATCATATTTGATCAAAAGCATTCCTGGCAGGCAGGGATTAAAATTGTACAAATGGTGTGGCTGCCCCCCCAGGGGGCTGAGGGGCAGGGCCAAAAAGGGTATTTGGCTATACTGGTTTAAGTGACTTCTTCTCTGGAACTAAGTGATGGATATCAACCTTATTTGACTGGAAGCATCTCTAGGTGGTGGAGATTCAAAATTGTACTTGTACCTTTTTAAATAATACTTCATTCGTGTCTAAATCTAAGACGTTGCCTCCAGGGCAAAATGAGGTGTCAAAGCATGCCTGATAATGATAAGTAAATAATGTTATCATTAATGAATTAATCGGCATGAAATACAAATCAAAACAATAACTAATCCTCAAAAAGAACAATTGTGTGACTGCAGTACCCCCTACATTGATTTATTTAACTTTTATTTATGTAACTTTGACCACAATTCAATATGGAACAGTTTTTAGGAGAAGAGAATGTATCTTTTTTTTTTTTTAAATACGACTGATCTATTGACGGGTAGGCCATATAAAAGCACCGTCGTTAGGTTACTTTATTAAATATATGTATACATAATTGTACGAAATGACGAATAAAACCGAAAAATCGATTTGGTAATACATGTGCATGTATACATGAAACCGTTCTCATGATCAAACTCAGAACGTGTACTCGATCCAAATTCCTTTTTCCGTTGATGAATAAAACAAACTCACGTTTTTGTCAATAATGTATAAGAAGTTTGTAGAGACTTGAGGTTTTCTTAAACTAGGCTTGTCTAGACTTTACTTTCGACCTTGTCACATGCGTTTAACAAGTTAATAGAAAATTGATTTGGTTACAGAATACATAGTTGAGCATAGAGAACGGTTTAATTAATACTGACTTATAGAATTGGCCCGTACAGTATGGTCTGTGCATTGATCAGAAATGCATATATCACTGTTTACAACTAAAGTTGATATTAAACTTACTAGGAATACGATATTATTGTTTTCACCAATGGATGTCAATGACTCCAAGAGGGCAGGTTTAAATCGGCTTAAGTTTTAATACTGAAAACACGGCGAGTAAATTACCAGAGTATATTTAATGTCTTGCAAAAACCTAGTGCAATATTCCTTTCAGAAAAGTCTTTAACATAAATTATAAAAGCGAAAGCACAACTTTATGACATAACTGGTACATCAGAGCTTTTTATGAGCAAAGGGATGTGATATATAGATAGGCTTCAATTATAAATCAATAACTTTTTGTAATGAATGTCACTAAGCCAAATAAGTAACATTTTATTGATTCGACCAATATTTTGTTGTCACCAATTGTCCATAAAAGGTGAAGATGTTTACTCTTGAGAAGAATCTGGTTTTGTTTTCCTTGTGCATTTTCTTTGGTCTCTTCTGTGTGCAATTTTTGTTTCACATTTTCCCTATCGTTATTGGTTTGACGTTCTAACTTCATCTTGACTGACATTAAGTCCTTCAATGGGCGGATGCAAGCAGCCAGAAACAATTAAAGGAGCCAGGAACAATGCAAGTTGCAAGAAAAAATGCAAGGTGCAAGAAACAATGCACGGGGACAGAAACAATACAATGTGCCAGAAACAATTACTGTGTAATACAGTTTTCTTTGTGTATTGAGAAACTACGTGAACCTATGTTGCCAAGTGACATTGCTTATATATATTCATATTGTACCAGGTATAAGTGGGACAATGAACTTGATATATGCAATATCGGAACATCTACTTAGGTGATAGATGTAATAATCCCTTTAAATTTGTGTCCCTCTATTTCGTGGTACCAAATCTTATATTTTTCTTACAATGTTATATATCAATTCAAATGTAATTATTAACGTTATTTAAAAGTGCAATTAGATTGAGATTTTTTATTTTGTTATTGTGACATAGATCCCATGAAAGAAACAAAAAGGGAACTGCTATATTTTTTCAACATTTGACCAACTAAGGACATACCTAAACTTAATTTACAACAATTATGAAACAACTTAAAACAACTCTTTTTCACTCTTGTTGGTCCAAATGTCTGGGCACGGGGGGCTTAATGTGGGAAGAAACCGGAGTACTTGAAGAAAACCCACGCAGTTGACCCAATACCTTCTCACGTCCGATCGTGGAAGCGAGCCTCACCCGTCTTGGTGAATTATAAGGGCACTATCCACTGTGTCACCCGACCAACAAAAACAATTCAATCTTGACTCAATGTTGTTAGACCGATATTTGACTTTTTTTGCGTGTGGTTTAGGTGTTTTGAATCATATACATATTTTTGAAATCGACATTTTTAATCTTTTTAATAAAATGAACAACAACAAAATCACCATATTAACAAACATGTATATTCAAGCAAAACAATCAGAACACTCAGCAGACTAACATTTTGAATCAGGACAGATAAAATATGTTTACCAGAGCCGAGCTATGTAAAGAGTATCTAAATATTAGTTGAAACCAAGCACTTTCTTCAAAAGTCTTTGAATACATATATTTTTCATATCGGAACAAAGTTAATGCAAATTAAGAGTGAGTCATAAACTGTAAATATTTGATTATAGATTAAGTTTTGTGAAGAGAGATACTTACCTGGAGTTTGAAGATGTGTTCTGCAGTCCAAATCCGGGACACGTCTTTTCATACAGGCGTGAAATGACACACGTGACTTTACGATATCTCTAGATACCTATCAGCCAATCATGATCATGACTGTGATTGATTACTAATTAATACGTGGAAGCCGGGTCAGTTCATAAATCATCATGGCCACCTTACATATATACATTTTTGCATATTTTTTACCGGTTTACATATCATAGATGTTTTTGAGTTTTCTTTATTATAAAATTTTTTAAACTATGCATTTTGTTTGTTTTGATTTTATCGGGTTTAGCGTCCTAATAACAGTCAATTTCAGTCATATTGGATGATAGAAGCCACACTCTAGGTACTCTAGGTCTGTGGTGGTACATTTGCGTTTAGATTAAATATATCACTTCAATGCTATTTAAGTGCACTATGTTTAGACTTCAGATAAACCTGAAGTACACTAGAACTTATGTTTTGTGCTGATCAGCTTTTTCTCCCGTGTTTTTTGCAGGCGTATATATTCTTGCTGTTGCTAAGGAAACAAACAACACTTTCGTAACCTACCTACTTACATGCAGGTAAAAAATAGTTTACACGCGGTATTAATAAAAAAAAAGGTTACCATAACAACAACACTTTACGTAGCATAACAAGGTTAATGTCATCAACTTCGAACGCACTTAATGGCAATATGCACTGTATTCAGCATGCTTTTATTTTCATTTCAGCCAACAGGGGGTCGCCATGTCAATGCAGTTTTGTCAGAAAAAACTTATTTTAGGAAAATCATTTCGGACAACAAGGGCCAGCATAGCTATAGGGAAAAAACACACAATGATCCATGGACTGTTATGAAAATGGATGTACAGAAGGCTTTGTGTAGTGGTTTAACAGATGGTTTTACCGATTATATCATCAGCAATGGGGTGTAATGGTGTATTATAAAATACTGCATTTTATAGTTGTGAAATAGGCTTAGGAAAAGAGCATTTGACGCTAAAAGCTTTCCTATCGTTGTGTATCCAATACCTGTACAATGTTTCGGTGACAGAAATATGTTTTTTCAGTATATGGAATATTAATAAAGTCGTATATGTGCTTTATATGCGTCATTTTTAAGTTTTGTATAAACTGTGGTCAGTACAAAGCAAACATTTGCACTGACATTTTGCGGTGTTGTAGTAACAAGCATTGATACGTCACTGTTTTTGGTACAATTTAACGGCATTATAACGGCCAGTTAACAAAAGGATATACAAGCTTGGTATTACGATAACAAATGTTGATTTATTACAATTTCAAGTTAAACAAAAATTGTATGTGTCATTTGTGACTGACGTACGTTTCGCAACAAATTCTTATTTTAACTTTCCGTCTAATTTGTGAAAAAATTGCAAGTAGGTTAAACATAAAATAAAGTTTTCGCTTTAGAAAAAATATGAAATATGTTCAATATGTAATAAATAGGTAAGTATCTTAACGTTTTACAAGGAAATGATAATAAACAATTAGATTAGTGTTCATTTACGTATGCAAAGATGATAATTAATACACCGGAATTATTGAAACATATCTTTGTACATTTAGAATAATTTTCAATTTTTATGAAGATATATGTAAATATTTTTAACTTTTCTCCCACAGATTTCTGATATGTTACCGAAAGTTTTGAAATAAGAAAATTTAGAATTACTAGCTATTGCAGTTTATAGAATTGTAACGTGGTCAATACATTGTATGATATAATTGTTTGTGCTTGTTTTGATTGACCCTCTAGTCACAAGTTACAATATGATGAAATAAATTGATGTATATTTTCTCGACAACAGGATCATTGTCATGATAGCTCCCGTTACGATGGAACAAAACTTAATATTTGTGAAACAGGTTGAACTCATTTAAATTGTTCATTTCGTCATCGACCTTCTGACTTTTTTTGGGTATACTCGAACTAATTTGCTACCCTTCGACAGCACTGTTGCGTAAATAATAATAATTGCAGGCAGCAAGTATTTAAGTAACAAACATCCTATGTACAGTATAGTATCTTATTTATTATCTAAGATTCCCTTGACTTATCAAATTTTTAAAAAAAATCGTTTTCAATAAACCACAAGAATCATTGATTAATTTCATGCATATTTCCATTCGCCTTTTTTGTAATAGAAATGTACATGATGATGTCGTCAAATGACCTCAATCCAAGATTGTGATGGGCAAGCGACACACCTGGGTCTTGCAACTTTTACATATCCAATATGCAAATATATAGATGTAAAAGAGGCAGGTTGTTTCTACCACCATAGCACATGTGCATTTGTGGGTTTTTTAGGGACAAGATAAATGTGTCTTTACCTACCTATGAAATGACAGCTTAAACGTTATATATTGAATGAACCATCCTGTATCACCTTTTTATACAGAGTATAGGGTCGTACATCAACTTTGTCAAATATTCCGTGTGGCCATAACGATGGCACAATGCATAAAATACACCAAATACATTATTTTCGCTGTCGAAAAGTGCCAAAAAATACTCATTCAATCCTTTTTAATGGAGATAGAAACACATTGACCCTTGAGATAATATGACTGAAGTTTAGCAATCGGGAAAGCCTCGTATAAAACTTTATAATTGTTACCATCGGATTTATCTGTATTTACACACAGGATTGATATAATTGATTAACTAGCCATTGGCACCCATACCTAAACATTTGATATACAAACAATTCATATAATTAAAGGGTTTCTTAACCTTATTTTGTGTTTCTTACTTCAGTTTAGACCACTTAGGACACCACCTTTTCGGCCCCTAGTATCAACAATGCGTCATTTAAGGACTAAACAGCTGTATAGCGTTGTGTGATTATTTTTAGCACACTGTATCTATTTCCAAATTTTAAAGGTGCAAAGTTACCAAAATAAATGTGTTGTAACATACTTTACTCCGCTTGTTCCAGTCTACTCAGCTGTAAATGAGTACATGGTTGGGCAGTGCTTGAATTGCAGAATGCTAGTTGTGAGCGCCTTAATTTCAGTACCGGCTGTATGCTCCCCAGTGAGTTGAGAAAGATATTAGCAGGTTGCAAAGGCCCTATAACCACGAATAATAATATGTGAACCGCTTTGATACGACCTGCAAGCTAGGTTATGATAAAGCGGTATATAAGAACCTCGATTTGTTATTATTAGTATCTCTAGTAGCGAAATGTACAGATATCTTAACGACTTAAAGGGATCTGACGGTTCTTTTTCATGTGTTTCTGAAATAACTTAGAGGTGTACTTTTTACTGTAGCCAAAGGTAAAAGTTGTGATAGAATGTTATAAATGCTCCTTTTACTTATCATTTTAATCAAGTGTTTTGTGTTTACAATTGTTGATCTGTAGATACAGTGACGAGCCTTAAAAGACAGAAATGAATCGATATTTCAAGTGGTGATTACTAAATGATTGACCTATGTAAAATTGTTATACTGTAAAGATTGACCCGTTTATTACAGCAATGATTTGAATCGATTTACCCGTGATGTTACACGTCGAACTCGAGGTAACTTAATAGCACTTATGGGAATACACCATATAGTGCCGTTATCAGAGGGCGCATGCTTATTTGGTGTTGTGCAACCTGAAGCCTACTTGGCGGAAGTTATAAGGGGTTATCTCCCTTGTTAAATGAGAACCAATTTGGAAGAGAGCCATCCGAGGAAATCAGGCTAAGTTTATCCAAGATTTACAAGCTTAAATACTTTATTTCTTCAATAATTCGATGAAATATGTTTCAGTGATATATGTTGATATGTTGTCAATCTAAATACTGAATTGTTGAATAATTTTTACCATTGGATGGCATAGGATTGCAAGCACATACTTGAAATGGCGTGGTCGACCATTTTATTTGATTTTTTTCGGTAACCCGATATATACAGATGAGACCGTTGATGATAGTCAGTAATTTTTAGAAGTGAAAAAGTTGACAAAGCAAATGTGAAATTCAATTCAAATATAACACAAAATTTGTCGCAACGTTTCTGTTTATGATCGTGAAGATCGAGGCAATTGGCTGACTCGCCCCCATGTGTTACTTAGGGTCGAGTTGTCTTATGCACATAGGTCATTGCGAGGTTATTTATGGAAACGTGATACATAATGCGATACTTGGTAAATAACTTTTAATTGATATGTTTATATTAACTATTCAACAAAGAAATGTATACGCTAAACAACAATATTAATGATTCTTTTGTTTACAATAACAGGGCAGTCGGTCGACCGGAGCAACCGGAGTCGGGGTCGGGTCAGCNATGTTGTTCAACCTGAAGCCTACTTGGCGGAAGTTATAAGGGGTTATCTCCCTTGTTAAATGAGAACCAATTTGGAAGAGAGCCATCCGAGGAAATCAGGCTAAGTTTATCAAAGATTTACTAGCTTAAATACTTTATTTCTTCAATAATTCGATGAAATATGTTTCAGTGATATATGTTGCTATGTTGTCAATCTAAATACTGAATTGTCGAATATTTTTTACCATTGGATGGCATAGGATTGCAAGCACATACATGAAATGGCGTGGTCGACCATTTTATTTGATTTTTTTTCGGTAACCCGATATATACAGATGAGACCGTTGATGATAGTCAGTAATTTTTAGAAGTGAAAAAGTTGGCAAAGCAAATGTGAAATTCAATTCAAATGTAACACAAAATTTGTCGCAACGTTTCTGTTTATGATCGTGAAGATCGAGGCAATTAGCTGACTCGCCCCCATGTGTTACTTAGGGTCGAGTTGTCTTATGCACATAGGTCATTGCAAGGTTATTTATGGAAACGTGATACATAATGCGATACTTGGTAAATAACTTTTAATTGATATGTTTATATTAACTAATCAACAAAGAAATGTATAAGCTAAACAACAATATTAATGATTCTTTTGTTTACAATAACAAAACAGTGAGCATGTACAGACCTAAAAAAAAGGAAGAGGGCAGTCGGTCGACCGGAGCAACCGGAGTCGGGGTCGGGTCAGCCACATAATGAACAGCTAGCAGCTGGGAATCCACAGATACCACCTGTACATGTACAGAATGAACAGCCAGTACAGGAAGCGTCAGTATCTCAACTGGGGATGTCGATGTCAATCCCAATAATGAGTGTGCATGACAATTTAGGCCTGCACGTAGCAGCTAACGTCAAGCAAAAAATCACCAATGGTGATTATATTGAGCTTGCACTCTTGTTGTCTAACTCCATGGGGGAATCTGACCATGCCCACAGAATATCTTTGGTTGATGGGGAGTTGGTAATTAAACCCAATCCCCAAAAATCCCCAAAAATTTCTGATATCAGTAAATGGACAGAGGCATTTATTATATATATAAGTACCTACACATCTGTTCATCCTGAGCAACTGCATGGGCTGCTGAAATACATGCAGATTGTTCGCCTAGGGGCACAAAGATGTGGTGGTACAGGCTGGTTGAAATATGATGAGCAATATAGGCTTAGAAAGTCACATAAACCCCACGAAGCATGGGGCATTATTGACAATGAATTGTACCTATTATACATGCAGCCACAGAGCTCGAGGCAGGCCATGCCCCAGACACTGAATCAAAATCCCCAAAAATGTTTTGATTTCAATTATAAGGGCACTTGTGCCCGCTCACAGTGTACATACGCTCATAAATGCATGAAATGTAATGGGACCCATGCCAGTTTAAGTTGCTTTAGGGCAAACAATAACAATCCCTATTCTTTTCGCTCAAAATCAAATTCATACACCCAAAAATATGCACAACAGCAAAATAAGCAAAAGGGGGCCCAAACAGGGTTTATGGACAATGGGAAAAACCCCAATAAAAATCCCAGCTCTTAGTCACTGGGTTGCAAAGTACCCGAATGTGTCTGTTGGGAGGCATCTTCTGCAAGGGTTTAAGAATGGCTTCAGACTTCATTATCTTGGCCCAAGGATACCGAGGGAATCAACAAATTTGAAATCTGCGTCCGTATTTTCGGTGCAGACATCTCAGAAAAGTATGCAGGAAGTAGAACTATGTAGAGTGGCAGGTCCTTTTGATGAAAAACCCATGGCTCAGTGGAATAGTTCCCCCATAGGAATAGTTCCCAAAAAGGACGGGAAGTGGCGGCTAATAACACATCTTTCATGGCCATTGGGGAATAGTGTAAATAGTAATATTGACCCCAATATGGTTTCAGTGCAATACTCGTCATTTGATAAAGTGGTCAAGATGATAGCCGAGTTAGGTAAAGGTGCTTTGTTGGGAAAATGGATATCAAGTCTGCTTTTCGTCTCCTTCCTATACATCCAACTGACTTTCCATTGTTAGGTTTTAAGTTTCAAGGCAAGTACTTTGTGGACAAATGTTTACCTATGGGTTGCTCGGTGTCGTGTAGTTTATTTGAGAAATTTTCATCTTTCATCGAGTGGATTGTCAAGGAGAAGTCTGGTGAACAATGTTTAGATCATTATTTAGATGACTTCATATTTGCTGGAAAGGACAAAACAGATACATGTGCTAGGCTTATGTCCATTTTTCAGGAAACCTGTCAAGAGATTGGTATACCTATTGCCGAGGAGAAATCTGAGGGTCCAACTACAACTTTGATATTCTTAGGTCTTGAAATTGACACTATGGAAATGACAATTAGGGTCCCGCAGGAGAAAGTTGTGGTTCTAAGGACAGAGATTTTGAAGGTTTTAGGTAGTGGTAAAAAAGTGAAATTACAGGAACTACAATCTTTGGCTGGGATAATGTCATTTTGTGCTAATGCTATACCAATAGCTAGAGCTTTCATTCGGCGTGTTTTTGACGTAATGTCGGGCATAACAAAAAACTACCATAGAGTAAGAATATCTACCGAAATTAGAGCTGACCTAGAAATGTGGTTGCAATTTTTAGATAAACTCAATGGCAAGTGTTATATTTTGGAAATTTTCTGGAGTAGTAATGTAGATTTGGGACTATATACTGAAAGTACAGGAAACTGGGAGCTGGGTTGTGGTGCCTGCTGGGGCAGTAATTGGATTGTATTCAAATGGCCAAGAGACTGGCAGCAGAAGTCTATCATGAGAGATATAACCTTTCTGGAATTGGTACCTATTATATTGGCAGTTCAAACTTGGTCATCAGAGTTCAGGTCTAAGAAGATCAATTTCTACATAGTCAATATTAGTTTAGTTACAATTTTGAATAAGAAAACATCCAAGTCACCACGGGTTATGTCCTTGGTAAGGCCGCTATTAGTTCACTGCATGCACAACAGCATTCAATTTAAGGCCACACATGTACCTGGGGTGCGTAACACAGCTGTTGATGCATTGTCTCGTTTTCAGTTCACAAGATTTCGAGAAATATGGCCTTGGGCAAACCAGGAGCCAGCAAAGATACCGGAGGGGTTCCTCTCAACACTCTTGACAGTGAAGTCCACAGATTAGTTGAATAATCCGTTTCAAAAAACACAAGTGGGTCTTATGCAATGGCTCTGAAAAGTTTTCGACAGTTTCAGGAGGAATATTCGCTAGATGTATCCTGGCCCCCTCCCACACAACAAGTTATGCATTATATTGCTTACATGTCTCAAAAAGGTTACTCATACTCCACAATTAAAACTTATCTTGCTGGTTTGAGTTTTAATTGCAAGATAAAAGGTCATGGTGACCCTACCCAACAGTTTATTATCAAAAAGCTAATAGAGGGAGTAAGGAGAGATAGTGTTGGGGTTAGTGATGCAAGATTGCCTATCACGGTGGATCTGTTAGCTAACATTATAGCTGTACTACCAAAAATATGTAGTTCCCGATATGAGGTTGTCTTGTTTAGTTGTGCCTATTCATTAGCATTCTATGGGTTTTTTCGCGTGGGAGAAATCACTGTCAGTAGTAAGGACATGGCTTACAGGGTTGTAACAGTTTCACAAGTATCACTTCAGGAAAGTGCGGTTACAATACACCTATCTTCCTCAAAAAATGATCAGTATGGTAAAGGTGCTACTATCATTCTGCCCAGTAATGGTACCCATTACTGTCCCGTCGGTAACCTTCGCAGGTATATGACAATTAGGCCGCAATGCCAGGGTCCTTTACTTTGTCATTTTGGGGGCCGAGTTTTGACAAGATACCAGTTTTCTAGTGTCCTTTCTAAAACATGCACTATCCTGGGCCGTAACAGCAGATTTTACAAATCCCATTCATTCAGAATTGGTGTAACTACATCTGCCTCCCTATGTAATATGTCTCCTGAAGATATTATGAAATTTGGTAGGTGGAAATCCAATGCCTACAAACGGTACATCAGAATTCCAACTCAACAATTAGTTGTCCAACGCTAATAAGCGTTTTAAGATTTGTAGGTACTACAGGGAAGGTCTGGATTCTAGGGTCATCTATCATCAAACACGCCTTTGTCCACAGTCGTGTTTGCCCTGGCGGGGTACACCTTGGACTGTCTCGCATTGGATTAACACTGTGGTGGCAGTTCAAAGGAGGTATGGTCATTTTTGATGTAAAAAGTAAAATTAGGCACTTGAGGAAATTTGAAACTGACCAACCGTCAATTCTTGTCATACACTGTGGGGGTAATGACATAGGTAACACTGGGGTTGGACACATTAGAATAAGATTAAAACATTTATTGGATTTTCTGATGGCAGAGTTCCCAGGGACATTATTGGTCTGGTCGCATATTCTGCCACGAAGGACTTGGAGGGGGGCCCAAAGTCAATCTGCACTGGAAAAAGTAAGAAAGAGATTGAACAGTGCAATCTCTGGACATATGATACAACATGGGCAAGCTGTGGTACATTATCCTGATTTGAAATTAGATGACCAATTTTTACATGCAGACGGGGTACACTTGTCACACCTGGAAAATGTTATATTTCTTAACACTTTACAAGGTGCCTTAGAGAGTTTTAAAACAACAAGTAATCGGTTCTTCCCAAGCAGCTACTAATTAACACTTGCATAGTAAGTAACATAGGACAATGGCAACATGTTGGGATTTTGGTCACAGCCTTGTACCGTGATATGTGTCGCCTCCTCTTTTGTCTTCGTTTGGCGGTGAACGAGTTTCTTGTGGGCAACTCGTTCATATGGCAGATTTCGCGGTACAAGCTTTCATAAACTCATTGGACTTGTTCATTCATTGATTATTGAGTTATTGATTTATAGTGATTGATTTATATTGCTTATATTGATGTGAATCAGTTGATATCTGTTTCCCAGTATCAACTGATCATTATTGTCATCTGATTGATTTGTAGTCAGCTGAAATCTGTTTCCCAGGATCAGCTGATTAATTGATTTGAATTATATTGCTTAATTGGTTGAGAACTGGTTCCCAGAATCAATCAATTAAATTGTTGATTGAAATAAAAATTTATTGATGGCGTGCCATTATGGTCTATTGGCAGACCGGCCGCTATATCTATTCAATAAAGCTGTGACCATAAATCCAAATTAAGATTTTGTTATATGTGCATCTATTGATAATGTAAAAAGTGGCTTGAAATAGTAGCATAACAAATTGAAATTATTATTATTATTGTTTTCTTTCTTGGATAAATAGAACTATATATTATAATAAAGAAAAAATGTTTAATTGCGTTTGCGACTGACAACTATTATGTTAGAAAGCTTTGAAATATACCTACCCTCGCAGGGCTTTTGTTTCAATTCTACCGAATAACATTGAATTGATCAGATATAATGTCTTCTTTATTAAATGCACGTTATAAAATATTTAATTTTTAATTTTGTTATGTGTTACTACTATCGATATTATACCTTAAATGATTGGGTGAAGATTTACCCCCATATTTATTTATTTCTGTGTAAGCACATACATTTGTTCGTTAGTTAGCGTTTAACATCCCCGAAAGAGCCAGTCACATATGAAGACGAGTGCCCTTGGAGGCATCGCCAGGATGAGAAATAATACAGGAAAGAATGGAATTATTAGTAGGTGGCGTCATAAAATGTTAATAGCAACATCAAAATGATATATAACGGTTCGTTCTTAAAAGAATCACGTGTGTTTAGACAAATACAAGAGCTTGCTGCACATTCCAATTTACGTTTTTTCTCGCGTTTGTTATTCCTTTTAGCTAGTGCGGTACATATGAAATACTGCTGAGGGTGACCAATTCACATAAGCGTCATCATATGTGTTTATGTTGGTTATTTACCTACATACTCATTTTGGAGATCACTATGTACTGACGTGTATTGAAATTATCAATAGATGTCTGCTCAAAGTGTTGTATTTGTCACTCATGTCAATTACAAGGTGACCTAAGTATGCTAGCTGAATAACACTTGTTAGAGCAAATCTAATATAATCCTATACGTCCAATTTTGATTAATCGGACATTAAATACCGATTTGAACTAGGTAGTGATAAAGCGCTATGTAACAATGAATTTCACTTCGGTATCTATAATGTAAAACGCGTCGTGACATTAATGATACTAGTAAGAGTGATGTTAAAAAAGAGACAAATGAGATGACACGTATATGACTTACCCTCTTTTAACAATTTTGATATATACGACATTAGCTAAAAGGGAAAATATAAGTGGGAAAAAAATATATAATGTTCAGCGCACTCTTAAAAGTGTCGAAACACATTTTCAAAATGAAGTAAAATATGTCCTTGAGATGTTGCAATGGATATTTAAGATATATGGCATGTGTTGACAGTTCCTACCTTACTGATCTATTTTCTCTTTCCTGCGATGTTTCGATGTGCATCCGTCTTTAGATGTTATATAATTCTGGTTATTGAGAGGACATTTAACCCCAAACAAACAAACAAAACAATGTTTGAGGAAACTGAAGTACCCGGTGAAAACCCATAGTGTCGGGTAGGTGACCCAATACTGTTTACGTCCGATCTGAGAATCGAACCCCGACCGCCTTGGAAAAAGGCTAGTGTATTATCCACTGATGTTCTTTAACAACAACACTGATATAAGGCTTCTGTTTTATATCCCCGCTAGTTTAAGGAAAACACTTTGTGATTTCTCTATCATGTAACAGTAACACTATGATGATAACTCTTCTCGATATGATATAAATCAAGCTTAGTCTCGCTCAAACAAATCTGACCATTAATGTCAATACTCTTAATCATACTGCGAATGATTTAAGAATCTGAAAAGTATCAGCAGATTTACTTACATTTTAATGAATTTTTGGGATATTTGTTCTTCATTTAAGTTTAAAAAACAATCGTCGTTGTAGAGAATGATGCATTTTTGATGCTGGTGATATTCATATAATTAAGTGGAGAGTTGGTATTAATTAATTGGGTTTTTTCACCACATAAAAGAGGTTTAAGTTATTTCTGTCATGTAACACAGTACGCACGTTTTCTGTATAAATGTTCTCAGCAAAGTCAGGAATATGAAAAAAAGATAATTACAATAGCTATTACCACATTACGAATAAATTATTTCTTACTGTGTACCAAACATTATCAGAATTCGGATATTAAACGAAGTCAAAAAGGTCCCTATTAAAATGATAGTAACTTAATATGTCAGTATGAAGTCGGATAAGAAAAATGTAATTGAAAAGACTTAAACTTGCTGTATATTGTGGACAAAGCAAGATAAAATAACTTGTAAATACTACTGTCGATTTTTTTCAGTTGTTGTATTGTGACATTATATTTAACATATAGCGCACTTGTGATGTCAAGAATCTAGAAAACACATTACTTGTTCAAAATGAAACAATTGACACAAGTGACCGAGATGAACTTGATCGCCTCTGACCAATGTAAATCAGTTTGACCTCGACATGGTCTAGGATATATGTAATATACTGTCATACTGTTGCTTGATCAAGCACTCCCATGGTCCAATTCTTAGTAGATACACGATTCATTGTCACTAAGCCTTTTTAAGAGAGAAACTCACAGCTAAATTTAAGGTATTTGTATTTTTTACGAGTAAAGCTGTCATCGACATGCTCGGAGTACTGTTGTGGAATGTAGGACTAGTCATTGATGGGCACATTTTATGTTTGTTTTATAGATTTATTATTATCACAAATGAATCTATAATGAAATCAAAAGTCGTTAAATCTCTTTCCTTCCTAGGGGTCGCAAGCATAACGAAAACAGTCTGTAACAAGTAATGCATAGTGTGCAAAACTACGTGTTGTTACGAAATCAACTATTGTAAATGTATAATGTGGGATTTTATCAAGTCTGTGTTTTAATGAAAATATTCACTGTTCACATCCTTTTCTTCATTATCCACTAACAGCACGTTCGTGGAAGAGTTACAGTGCACACTCACTCATGCCAAAAGCCCCGTAAAGAAAATCATGGAAAAGCCAATCACAAAAGCTCAGTTGCTTTGTATTTAAACGAACATCAATATTTTGTTGATATTGATTATTGTCAGATATTATTTTGATGTCTGTTGTGATGTCATTATCGAATATTTAAGCTTACGGATTTTTTACATACATTTTAAATGTTGATGGTGGTACCTTGTATCTAGTCACAAGGATGTTTTACCGGTATTTTTCATTTTACTAATAAATTGGCTAAAATGGGTATTTTGAAATATCATTGGTATATACAGCAATCTTTTACTGTTCGCGTTTGAAAATATTCGCTGTGCGACTCTTTACCTTGTAACCAGTGTGAACATTGTCGCGTTCGCAGTCGTCCTGGAAACTGTATATTCTTTACGTCTATAATCAATGAACAATTGTTCGCACGTGGCTACTTTTGCGCTTATAAACCTAACGCAAAATGAACAAGAGCATGTCCACACCGCGTAAAAAATCTACACTTAGTAGTACATATTTGTTTATACACGTATACAGTCGGGTTTAATTCTTACGCAATATCCCCATAATAATGCTTAAACGTATTTAGCATAAGCTATATGGGTAGTGTCGGTACATCTGGTTAACGATCATTAATACATGGACATTATTTATGAACGTTTATCAGAAAAAGTTGACATTTATTAATATGTATGCAGATTCACAATTGTGGTATGTGCTAAGCTTGTACATACTATATACACATAAGCCTGTGCGATGAATTTATATATCGCAATCCTACCTTCGCTGATATAGTATGCTATTTAGGTTAGATACGTTGATCTGTTGGCGTTACTCATTTGTGTTATGTCTCCGTAATTCACACGCTTAGAAGAAAGATAGTTTTATATGTACGATTAAAACGTATAGGTGATAATACCTCACTCATCGCTAGGTGTCACTAAGAAAGCCAGAGGGTATAAATAGGCAGAAACCAGCAACAATCGGCTAAGTTCTGTTCTGATCTCGGCGAGTAAACAGCAGCGATAAATCGTGAATAGTATATATGAGACCGGCTTTGTTTTGGAAAGATAGAAGTGACTGAATAAGTTTGGCCTTGAACCACACACTGCCGTGGAAGGCATATCTAATACACGGTTGAGTGCTGAAGCGTGATGCGGTATATAGTAGTGGTAGTCGCGACCAGGCTAGTCGTGACTAGGGTAGTCGTGACTAGGCATATTTGTGTAGAGCTAGTCGCGACTAGGGTAGTCGTGACTAGGCATATTTGTGTAGAGTTAGTCGCGACCAGGCTAGTCGTGGCTAGGGTAGTCGTGACTAGGCATATTTGTGTAGAGCTAGTCGCGACTAGGGTAGTCGTGACTAGGCATATTTGATATAGCTAGTCGTGAGTAGGGGTAGTCGTCGACATTATAGTGCGCGACTATGTCATGTTGGTAGCTGACTATAGGGCAACTATAGTGACTAGGGCTAGCCGCGACGTGGTAGTCGAGTTGTCTACTGCCTGGATTGTACGATAGTGTGTGTATTTAGTGTGTCGTTGTGTTGAATGCAGAGCAGATAGCTTAGGTTATAGGTGTAAGGTAATTATTTTGCTAATATCATGTATTAAGCATAAGGTACGCTGGGTACGAGGTAGTAACACATATTTGTATATATTTGCAACGGAACGTTACACCTGTCATATTTGTTTGTTGTTCATTGAAATTAAATATAGTAATTTATTCTATGAGATATGCTCCAGCGTCATCCTTCAAATACTGAAAGTCCAATGACAGCAAATGACAAGTAATAAAAAAAATATACAAATCAGCTACAGATGTTCTTATAGTTAACATACTACACAAATAAAGTAAATGTGTGTGTGTATTTTTTGCAGACATTTTAAGGACTACTGACCCACTGACTTTGTATGTAGTTATACCTCCTGATGATTTTGATTTGGACATAAATGTAGCACGGGTAGGCCAGGACCCTTTCGTTGATCAGCTATCTCTGTTAGTCACAGACACGAGGTTGGAGTGACGGCCAAGCTCCACTGCACATGTTGTTGAATATCTTTAATTTATAATAGCTTCATCATTTTGTTATACATACAAAGTCTAGCAAGGAATGGTTTTCTTTTCAAAAATGATTTATCAAAGCTATAGCCACGCTGGGAAAATTCATAGTTACCGGTTTTGATAGTGGTACGGAGATCCTTAATAATTATATATATATATATATATATAATAAAAAGTGATTAAATGTCCATGTGAAGGAAGTAAATATAGAAAAAATAAAATTAACGACCGACTAAAAAACTAGCTGCTTTCACCCTTCACAGGGCTCTTCAGGTTTATTCAAAAGAGAACAACGTCGTGACGTCACAATTACATGTCATCACACTACAATAGTAACGTGACGTCACGAAGTACACAAGATTGGTGGACAATTTGGCGTAAAATTTTATTGTGGCCTGTTGAGACTCGGTTTTAATATTTTTATTAGTTGGTCTTCTTTCGTTTCTCTTAAAATAGTGTCTGATGAAAATAGTTGATACAAAGGTAATACATTAAATTTATCTCCAGCACATTCATGAATATGTTTGTTAACATGAAGATTTCGTAAAGAATCAGTTCTAGTTTGTTGTCTATGTACAGTCATACGTGTTCTGAGTTCATTACCGGTTTGACCGATGTAAAAATCACCACATTTAGAACAAACGATTGCATAAATTACATTTTTTGATTTACAATTCATATTTACCTTCACAGTAAATTTCAAACCATTCTTGAAAATAAAAGTATTACACTCGATAATCATAGGACATGTAGCACATCTTGGTGTCTTACATTTGGATACTTTTGGTGTTANTCTTGTGTACTTCGTGACGTCACGTTACTATTGTAGTGTGATGACATGTAATTGTGACGTCACGACGTTGTTCTCTTTTGAATAAACCTGAAGAGCCCTGTGAAGGGTGAAAGCAGCTAGTTTTTTAGTCGGTCGTTAATTTTATTTTTTCTATATATATATATATATATATATATTATCATAAAAGGAAACGTAACAGTCAATGGAAATATAATGCGAGTGGATTTGTATTAAATGGTACGAGGAATTAAATGTAAGCGCAGTTCATGCATAATATATCATAATCCTTTTGTTCACGGAGAGAAAAATATTCACTCCCTAATTTGAGGGTGAAGGATAGAAATCCCAGCTCGACCGGAAAAAAATCTTAATTGATCATCTTGAATTAATGCTGAAACTGAAATATTTTATAACCTTACCCATGGTAGGAAATGGTTATTTTTCTTCTACCCCTAAAAGGATTTGTTAAAGTTAAACACACTATCTGCTATCTACGCCTCGCCACTAGTTGTAACATGACCACATCTTGTTATAAAAATGTGATGCCATTCAATAGTTTCTAGTGTAACGTCAACATGTTTCGTGTTGCTTGACAACAGATAAATGGTTAGATGGGGATCTCAAAACGAGAAGACGAGAAGGAAGGTTTAACAATATTTGATCAACATGGCGTCATACACATATTATGACCTGGGAATGGCCCTATTATTAAATATATACACATATACCTATCCAGGATAAAAAAATAAACTTTGTTTTGTGTGATGACCAAAGGGAGATAACTGCAGAACAAAATAGTGAACGGCATATTATAGATGCATAGCCATTCAATATCTTAAATCTAAATAGATACATATTCATTCTGTCCTCATGGTAATGAATTAGAAGTAGCTGTACAAGTCAGTGTTTACACCTATATGACTGTAGTAGGGAGATAAATTACGAATTTGGATACTATACGCAAAGTGCATATTTCTCGTCCCTGTGACAAAACCTTTTTTGCAAGGATTTTGTGTAACTTTTACGAGACATGAAATCGACTACTGTTTTTAATGTCTATAGTTTGCTTTTTGACATTCTTGCATAATGATAGGGAGAACATTTTGAATGAGGACAAAATTCATGCTTGAACATAACAAGGGTTTCATGAAACCAGGCCCTTATAGTTCTTATTGAAACATGTAACGTGGATAAGTTATTTGTAGGGAGCGGACATCCTTTGAGAGTCCTCCGTTAAGAGACACTGCGGGGACAACAATACATTAATTTTCTCTCCATGCGTGACTATAGCTTTGATCAATCATTTTTGAAAAGAAAACCATACCTTTCTAGTCTCTATATGCATAATAAAATAATGAAGCTAATATACATTAAAGATAATCACCAACCGTGTGCAGTGGTGCTTGACCGGGATTCCAACCTTGAGTCTGTGACTAACTGAGTAACCTGATAAACGAATGTGTCCTGGCCTACCTGTGCTACATTTATATCCAAACCAACATCATGTGGAGGTGACTACATACGAAGTCAGTGGGTCATTAGTCCTTGAATTGTCTGGAAAAAAATACACACATACATTTACTTTATTTGTATAGTATGTTTACAATGAGAACATCTGTAGCTAATTTGTATGTTTTCCCTACCAATTGTCATTCGCTGTCATTAGACTTTCATTATTTAAAGGATGATGGTGGTGCATATTTAATGGAATAAATTTCCATGTTTAATGTCAATGAACAACAAACAAATATGACAGGCTTATGTGTATAAAGTATTTATAAGCCAAGCTGAAACCACAAGTGTGAATCTGCATAAATATGAGCAGTAAATGTCAACTTCTTCTCTGTACAATAATAAAGCATCTACTTCATGTCCATGTAAATAATCGTTAACCAGATGTGCCGGCGCTACACACATTGCATTCTTACTGTGTTTATAATAATAATAATACAAAACTCGTGAATGAGCATTATTATGGGGATATTGCGTAAGAATTAAGCCCGGTTGTATACGTGTATAACACATATATACAATAAAGGAGAATTGTGTACGCCGTGTGGACATGCTCTCGTTCTTTTTGCGTTAAGTTAATAAGCGCTAAAATATCCACGTGCGAATATTTGTTTATGCATTACAGACGCAAAGAATATACCGTTTTCAGGACCACAGCGAACGCAAAAATATCTTCACTGCTATCAGCGTAAAATCTCGCAAAGTGACTTGCGATAATTTCAATTTTCTTAGTTAGTAGATTGCTGAATATACCAATGTTATTTTGAAATACTCATGTTTGCCAATTTATTAGCAAATTGAAAAATATCGGCAAAACAACGTTGATACATGATTGAAACAATAGATCCATCGTACCTACATCACCATTAAAGATGTCTATATAAAATCCGTAAGGTTGAATATTTGAAAATGACATCACATCAGACATCAGAATAATATATGACAATAGTTATTATCAACAGATTAGGAATATTCCTATCAACATAAAATATCGGAGCTTTTGTGATTAGCTTTCCCTTGTTTCCATTCAAGGTTATTGGCATGGCGTACATTGCGTGAGAGTGCAATGTAATTACTGCATGAACGTGCCGTTTTTGGATAAAGAGCTTAACAGTTTATTATTGTTATGTTTCCGTACTAAGAATTTTAGAAACAGCACATAGTTTTGCACACTATGCATTACTTGTATAATGTTTTGGTTATGACACAGACACCTGGGTGAAGTTATTAAACCATTTTCATTGTTTTGTATAGGTTCATTTGTTATAATAATAATCTAAAAGCATCCATATCGTATCAACGACCTTGTTCGGAATCCTATGTTCCATAGTAGTACTTTGAGCATGTCCAAGACAAAACATAAATGTGTTTATTGACAACAAATTATAATTCTTCAAAGAATCGCACCGCGGGAGTGCCTCACCAAGCAAAAATAGAGAAGTAGTGTATTAATTGTAAACCCTGTTCAGGTCAGGTCAGATTGATTGACATATATTGGTCAGGAGCGATCAAGTTCATCCTGATCACTTTTGTCAATTGTATCACTTTTGCCTCGAAAAAAGTACTGTGTTTTCTGGATTCTTAGCATCACAAGTGCGCTAAAAGTTTAGTATAATAACACAATGAAACAACTGCAAAAATACAATGGTATTTAAAATGTGTTCTCAAAATACAGTAAGTTGCCTAAAGTCTTTTCAATTACATTTTTCTTATCCGACTTCATATTTATTTAGTTACTATTATTATTTTGAATAGAGACCATTTTGACTCCGTTCGATATCCAAATTCTTATAAAGTTGGCACACAGTTAGACAATTATCCAGTACACATTTGGCTCGTTAAATGGTAATAGTTAACGTTATTATCCTTTTCGCATATTCTTGACTATGCTGAAAACATATATATACAGCAAACGTGGAAATTGTGTTACATTACAGAAATGACTTAAACCTCTTTTGCGTGGAGAAAAAAACAGTAATACATGAACAACAATCGCCCCGATTAATTATATCATTTTAACCAGCATGATAAATGTGTATGTGAATAATAAACATATTCAAATGTCATATTGATATTGGCTACAGCTCGTGTGTGTATAGCAAATGTGTATTTTAGTGGGTTTTTTACGGTCGTTAATCGAAATATGACAGCACAAATGTGCTGTGATCCATATCAGTATAGCATGTATACATATGTGTATTTTAAACATTTGTAACGAATCCCTGTGCATGAATATAACCTAAAAAAATGACTGAAGTTGACAAATGTTTTATTTCTTCACAACTTGATTGGATCCCTGTAAATAACATCATATGACCATGATAAACAAATGTGTAAGATAACATAATGCACATTAAAATACCTCTCTTAGTCTAGCCATAGTCTTTATCGGCACAAGACGCAGTTTTGGAACAGAAAAGTATTATACATATTCTTCTAATGTGGATAAAAATAATTCAATAAAGATGGCTGACTTCTGCGAGCACTAGCCCTCCACAACTGGCAGGTCCAAATGTTTCCACGGGGCAGTAATACAATCACAAAGCAAGAACCGAGGTAGTTACAATAAGACGACAAGACACACTAATAATATTGACCTTTTTATCACAAAATGAAATATTTCTATAATAAAACTGTACATAAATACTCCATCAATTCTATATTGCGTACGAGATTCATATATTAATAATGTTATGCAAACTGTGTAAACAATATTTTTGGAATTGAGATTTTCGCAAATATACACCAAGAAAAGTCGAAGTATAAGAATATGATGTGATCGCCCATTGCTCCGCTAAAAATACAAGCCTAGATAAATGAAAATTCAACAGAGCGCCAATGTGTTCGAAGGATTAAATGAGGCTTACCATTCAGTGAAATTGTGATTACTATTGCTAGTGAGTATCAGGTAAACTGGACCTCCGAATATCAAAACATTTATAAAATAGTCATAACATGGCCTCCATGCAGATAATGAACGATACAGATTCATATCGGGGAGAGAGAGTTGTCTTTATGTCAAAGTCAACGCTCGGTCATAGGGGTGTAAAACCGGACAAAGACACTAAGTAATCGCCTACACTATCGGAATCGTATTGCTGATAACCGTGGTCTGAGGTATCTGTAGTTTGATGTGCTGTGACCTTAAATTGTACTCGATGTATTTGATTCAACAACACTCATTTATGTATTTCGGGTCAGGAAATTGTCTGGTCAATATGTTTTATAGACAAAGCTTCATATTTCGTCTACTTAACACGAAAACAATGTTCGGTGACGGTGACTGAGTTACAACATTCAGAACAGTCAATTCCGGATGTTCGATTAACAATTATAAATCTGTATATAAAACAACTATCACATTATATAAGTCTCGTTCATTCGTCCATTAGTTTTGTGACTATAAATTCCTCTAAATCTGATCAATCATAATCGTCAGAACGCTTACTAAATCTTGATTTACCGACAGACCAAGATTATCGGCTTTGATGCATCCTTAGTCATCTATTTCGGTGCCCAAAGAAACACTTCAGATTTCGTACTTATATCGGTATAAAAAAATGTGGAATTATCCAACATTGCGATCACCATGAGTATAAGTTACTTATGGCAACATAAACTTGCAACTGAAAACTGTAGTTAAAAATAGAATCTACCAAACATTCTCATAAAATTTCACCTTCCGGAAATGGTCATAGAGTTCAGCGTAGCGATTTGAATCGCTGTTTAAAGAAAGACAACTCGAATAGAGTAAAGAAAAATTATCCACGGTGGCTTGAGCAGGACAACGTTTCATTTTAGGTATGTTGTTATCGTGAAACTTATTTTCAAAACTATTTTTTAAGTGCAGATATTTATATTCGTTTTTCAATATGTCGATCATTAGTTAGAGAATATATTTTAATTGAAATTATTTCTTCAATTAATATATTAAGTTGAAAAGAATATATTACTATGTATTACTTTCTTTGTAGGTTTTGATTGGTGGTAAAAAAAAAATATTTTGAAATTAATTGAAAAATTGGAACTTCGGTTCAAGGAAACAAATTGTCTCATTTGCCTTTGGCGGTGGGGAAATTTGGATGTGAGACCTTATTAGCATACGACAATCTCGTGCGATTGACAGACGACAAAACAGACTGGGTCAGGAGGGATTATATGATTGTTTTTGTCGGAAAATAATAAGGTAATAAAGCAAAAGAGCATATATATTCGTATTTCCAAGTGAATTACAAATTCTTGCGTTTCCCGGACGAACTATTAAACGTCTAGCAATGTCCTCGTGTAGGGTCCCGCAGGTCACGAATTATTGTGAGACATCTTGATACATTTGCCGTGTCAAGACACATAACGAGTCGAAACCGATGACGAAACGTTACTTATTCTGTAGTTGTGTCAACATGGTTGTCCCGAGGACATTACCGTCTTTCGTTTTGTGTCGTTTGGGACGGTCTTGTCACAATTGTGTTGTTGTTCAGATTCATCCCATCCTCGATACTCGATGCTATGACATATTCCAGGGGTGCAGAGAGCGACAGTGATAGTAACCCAGGAGTATCGTGAAGGAAAGTGTGAGTAACATCTAGAATATCGTGGAGGAAAGTGAGAGTAACCCAAGTAGTATCGTGGAGGAAAGTGATAGTAACCCCTAGAGTATCGTGGAGGAAAGTGAGAATAACCCAAGGAGTATCGAGGATGAAAGTGAGAGTAACCCAATGAGTATCGAGGATGAAAGTGATAGTAACCCAAGGAGTATCGAGGATGAAAGTGAAAGTAACCCCTAGAGTATCGAGGATGAAAGTGAGAGTAACCCAAGGAGGATCGAGGATGAAAGTGAGAGTAACCCCTAGAGTATCAAGGATGAAAGAGTAACCCCTAGAGTATCTATCTGGAGGAAAAGTGAGAGTATCCTCTAAAGTATCGAGGATGAAAGTGAGAGTAACCCCTAGAGTATCAAGGATGAAAGTGAGAGTAACCCCTAGAGTATCGAGGATGAAAGTGAGAGTAACCCCTAGAGTATCGAGGATGAAAGTGAAAGTAACCCAAGGAGTATCGAGGATGAAAGTGATAGTAACCCCTAGAGTATCGTGGAGGAAAGTGAGAGTAACCCAATGAGTATCGAGGATGAAAGTGAGAGTAACCCCTAGAGTATCGTGGAGGAAAGTGAGAGTAACCCAAGGAGTATCGAGGATGACAGTGAGAGTAACCCAAGGAGTATCGAGGATGAAAGTGAGAGTAACCCAACAAGTATCGAGGATGAAAGTGATAGTAACCCTAGAGTATCGAGGATGAAAGTGAGAGTAACCCAAGGAGTATCGAGGATGAAAGTGAGAGTAACCC
>NW_018408080.1:574304-625703 GCF_002113885.1 Mizuhopecten yessoensis
AGTAACCCCTGGAGTACCGTGGAGGAAAGTGAGAGTAACCCAAGGAGTATCGAGGATGAAAGTGAGAGTAACCCCTAGAGTATCGAGGATGAAAGTGAGAGTAACCCAAGGAGTATCGAGGATGAAAGTGAGAGTATCCCCTAAAGTATCGAGGATGAAAGTGAGAGTAACCCCTGGAGAAATATCGAGGATGCGATTCATCATACAACATCGACATCTGTTGCTGTGGTCACAAGGAGAGGGTAACAGTTGTTCCCATTCCTGTTTCCTGATATTTTATGTTATAAAATTCTTCAAAATAATTGCAAATGTGTCACACACTCAACCAATGACTTGTTGACCTCTCGCTTCTCTCTAAAATAAGTTTCTGTCATTTGTCATTGCGATATATGTGTTTATAGTGGGGGGTTTATTATAGAAAAACTGTCTTTCCGGCCATTCACAGTCGACTGTGTCAAACTTGACACACTGTTTTTGTACATCTGTATGCTATAAAGTTTATTACTGTATACCAACTATTGAACTCTGTCTGAACAATAACATGTTTACGGTTACCGTTATGTTTTTAGCATAGCGTCCTTCGTTGTGCTTGAAGGCGCAATGACCTCAGTCGGAAAAATACCTCTGGATTATTATAAAATAATTACTGTCAGAGCTTTGGACAAAGTTTGTGTATTTAATATCGCTGAGAACATTTGATAGGATTCTCAAACCTCCCATAATTGATGTTGTATGTATAGATCCCAATCAGGGAATGATTTCAATGCTGGGCGCTGACTTATCCTGTATTGATTTAATATTTTCTCTCCCCATGCATAAAAAATGATAAATGCAGTGTGCCCCCGGGGACCAAATTGTCCGCCAGTTTACTCTGGCCTGGTGGTAGAATAACAACTGAATACCAAAGTGTAAACAAGCCGATAGCTCGGAGTCAGAATCGATTACACTACTACAGTGTGAACAAAGTTGAGATGAATAACGTCAGCAACGCTGCATCCTTATATTTGTAACGTTGTTTTGACCTAAGGACACTCAATCTCACCAGCCATAAATTGTACTGTCATAACAATTTTCCAAACTGTGACTTCGGTGTCAACGAGAGTTGAAATAATTTATCAAATATACGATTCGTTGTAAGACCTTGAATGGTTACGACACTATAACAAATGTTACCTAGAAGATTATCAATATAGATAATCTGTATAAACGTAATAATTAACAAGTGATTGTAACAGACGGTTTTAAACTCCCACCTCATTTGTCTTACAGTGAGAAATAATAAACGCAAAAAAAGTAATGATGGCTATCGATCATAAAGTTCATTTCTACGCACATGAAGGTATGTCGTTACTTTATTTTCCCTAAGTAATGATACTACAGCAGGTGGGTTAAGAAATAATTTACACTAGAGCTCCTATACAGAATGACGTAATCTGAACTCTAACTAGATAACAAGAGGAACTAAAGTGATTTCAAATCAAAAGCAAAGATATTACGAATATTTCTAAATACGGATATGATGTGCAGGTGCAAATCAATACTTTTTTTATAAGTAAGTGTTTCTCAATGGAAAATATAACGTTGAGTTCTGTATCCTGAATGTATCCAATTAATTTGTGTTTTTTAAATTATATTTGAACATCCCATTAATGTTACGCCTATAACAACCCTTTTGTTGTTCCGGTAATTGCATGTTGACTCCACTTAGTGTACTTGCTAAATAATTAATGGTTACACAGTTCTCTCTAGAGTTGATTTTTCCGTCTATATTAGACCTTTGAATTATTAATGAGACATACTGCAGGATAGATTCATGACAACTTAATGCAGATTCATAATTTACAAACTATTTGTTTTAAAGCAGAAATTCCTAAAAAAAAAAAATGATATAAAGTCAATCACAGAGATTTAAGTTGAACATATGGAAACAAGAAGTATAACAAATATGTAAAAGTTAAACAGAACCTATTATATTAATTAAGATAAGTGAACAGTTTAAGCTGTCCTCTGCCGGAATATATTCCGGTTCTGAACCTTCCATATGATTGATCATGGAGTTTCCTCCGTCGGGATGCTTTACGCACATGACACGTCAATAACGTTAAGATAATGAAGAAATCGATTGTCCATTAGGTGCAATGCGTCTACCTGTGTTGTAACGAAAAGGTATTTACCTTTTAGAGTACAACCTATGTCAGTTAGAGGGGCGACACATTGACCGATTCCCGTCTTATCTAGCTCAGACTATGGAGATAACAGATGGAATTGTTCCTAAACATGTTTACAAAGACAAGACTTACCGTGCGTAAACAGGATTGTTGTTCGTGTTCACAACGACATTGATCTTCATGGATTCCTTAAACCAAGGGGTAGATTCGACTTCATCGATTCGGTGAATGATTTTCCGAGTGTAAGCTAAATTTTGCTTTATATTTGATTCTGTTGAGATTCTTTTCCCAAATGGACTTTTGGGAAGACACAGATGTGACATGATCTCGTCAGGAATAATTACTATACAACACCCAACCAGTTTATGCATGGACTCTCCATACAAGTACGTGCATATATATGATCTATTGTTGATTGAAAATTGTCACTTTTATATTGTTTTTACTTAATTTAGCAAAAGAAATATTGCATTCATAGATAAATGGCGCTTTATATAACATATATTTTCTTTAGAACATAACGCACTCAGTATTTCTTTCTTTTTTTTTGTTACAGATAAACATGACGCATTGAACTGAACTTTAACACAAAGATGTCATCCTCTGATGTTGTTCTTAAGGCTGGACAGAAACTTTCGTCGCCTCAAAGATATCTTCGCAAAGCAGCGTTCAATCTCTCTCGCCGAATGAAGTTGACTTTACGTGTTTTTGTCATGCTTCAAATTTCTGTTGGTGTTATATGCTTGTATAAGACTATTACATTGTCTTCATATACAAACGACAAGAATATAGTCACAGGTAACAAATACGACAAGAAAAACAGGAATATCAGGGAATTTACACAAAGTAGAATTGGAAATACAGCTCCTTTGAATAATATTCAACCAACAAGAAAACCCCTTCCATTGTGTCCGAAAACTCCACCCGGACTTCGTGAGTATAGTCAATCTGTTTTACTTAATGATACTCCATCTAAACATCAACGTCACCTTAAAAAATGTATGCGTATATTACGATCATGTCTACAGTGAACACATTACATTTAAAGGGACTATTTAGTCAAATGCCACTCTAAATATCGAGTAGTTACTAAAAATAAATATCTCCTCACGAAAATGTATGTAGGTCATAACGACAGGACCTGAAGGCAACAACCAGCGTGATCAGTTTTATCTTTTGGGAAAGCCGGTGATAAAAATAGCTACGACCGATATAGCGCAATATCCAGGCTTTTCAGCGAGAGGTAAAACAACACAGTGTCAGTAAGTCACACATCGCAAGCAAGAATCGTAAGTATTATAACATATAATTATTATAAAATATTTATTTTTACATTTGGATTTGGATGGAGAGTGACAGGTTTAGTTAGAGTATGCACGCACTGAGAGGGTATGCCTACCGCAGGGAGAATTTCAAGCCGCACAAAGAACGACATCAATATAGGTTCAAACGTTACAGATTGAGATCTTGTTTGGAAGATGCTTTTGATTCAGAATAAATGCCTATACTTTTATTGAAAAGAAGTAAGGTGAATATAGCGATAAGACAATTTGTTAGCTAGCAGTTCACCGACAGCTGCCGCTAAAAACGGACGTGTGTTTTCATAACTGCTAAAAACGTCAACAAAACATTGTCTCTTGTCAATTTTTCCACATGAATTTTTCATAAGGAGTTTCAAACTATATAATCATGAGAATTCTTTTGACAAGGTTATAAAAAATATTATTTTCACATTATTGATCTAAAATTATTATTTGCCTGAAAACGAAACAATGCTTCTCCTGGGTTTTTAAACACTATCCGTCGTAGATGCTTAATGAGAAAAAGATGCTACAAAACAACAATCTTATAACTCTCAGATGTTAAATGCAAGATTCATTATGTATCCTCAGAGGATTTATACAATAATAATTATATTCAAATAATAAATTATTATATACAGTTTGTTTTTCACATCTACCTCAGCTGATATATACAAAAAATACTCAGAGTACACTCAGTTGTTACATACAAAATATTTCTTAAATATAAAAATGTAGAATAAATGTAAGACATCTATTCAAAATTAAATACAGTAAAATACATAATAAAAAAAAACTATAAATATATAAAAATAAAGCATGTGGTACAAGTAATCTGATAGAGAAGCATCTTCTATAATCCTGGGGTTACGCTCACTTAAGCTTTCTGCAAGCGAATGTGGTGAGCGTAACCCCTGGAGTATCGAGGACGACAGAGTTACAACCCGAGAACTTATCCTTGTATGTAAACACGTTAACAGTGTGGCGTCAAGGCGGGGTTTAGAAATATATCGAGGGATTTATAGAAAGGAAATGTGAAAATAAGAAAGGGTATTGTACTGAGGTTTTTGCTATACCTTTAAAACATTTCTATCAGGAGAAAAATAGTACATACGAAACCATCAATAAGATTATATACAAACAATGTACATATTAAAAGCCTTTGTCTCTTGAGTCATTGCTTGAAACATTGCGACACCTTTAATACATTGTTTTTGTATGACGTAACACTTTGAAGTTTTACGGTAATGAAATAATATATTATAATGTTTATTACAGTTGGGAAGGTAAAACTAGACTTTTCCAATTACGAAATGGAACAAGTCGAGAAAAATTATAAATCCCTTCAAAATGGCGGCCGATTCAAACCACGATCATGCATTGCACGACACCGAGTTGCCATCATCATCCCTTACCGGAACCGGAAGGAACATTTGATAAAGCTGATGAACAACCTGCATAGTATTCTCCAGCGACAGCAGTTGGACTACGGCATTTACGTCATCGAGGTGGTAAGTACACGTGTTATTTGAATTAAACATTATACTAAAGAACGACGTCATTACCAACCCAGATAAAACGCATGTTTGTGTCGAAATAATGTTTTATATTGTTTCGAAAATTTATTTACTTATTTTAATCCTGGATATCACGAATATTCCGTAAACTCCTTTTTTATTGACTTCGACATAACGAGGTTTGTTTAACTTTGAATTCAATATTTTGAATACTTGAACGAACATATTCAGCGATATTGCGGTTTAGTTATAGTCTAACAGATACTTTATGACAATTATTTGAATATTTATTTCATCAATTTATCGCATGTGGATTATTTTGCATGTCTCAAATCTGAATTGATGCAGGAAAGCAAATATGTTGTCGCTGATACATATAATTGCAGTTATTTCATAATACCATTCTTCTTGTCCTGCCGTATTTTGTTTTTAATCTTACCGAGTTCTAGTCACATACTTGTGTTCTAACGATGAGAGATGTTGTCTTTTAATGAACCCCAGTTAATACGAGGATTATAACATCGATCCCTTTACTGTAAATTCGGATACATTTTTGGTGTTTTATCTCTTAGGATTTCAAGATATACCATACAGTTCTATTCCTCAGATTCATATTTTGACTTTTACATACATTACGGTAATCTCACTAAAAAACACTAAAACAAAAAAATGACATCTTTAGTCTTGCGATAATTCACTTTTCTTTTCTCAGTAATAACATATCAGCCTCCATTCATTATAGTTCCATGTGCCACAATTTATTTGCTACCTCTGAGCATTTCCTACCTCTGAGTATTTTCTGTAGTACAATGTATGTATTCAGGATTTTCTAGATGATTGCGTTCTATTGAGCATATTGAGTATACCATGATTAAACATTGGTTCACTGTGTGTTGGTGACGGTCACACTTCCCTGTCGCCTGAATTTTACTGCAGACGGCTGACTCATTTGGTGCAAGAATTGTTTACCCTTTCGGAACGTCTTTTTTGTAGGGGTCATGAGTTTTTTTGATGTCGTCTCAGTTTCTGTTGTTGTTCTTTGGGAGATTGTGTTTTGTCGTGTGTTGAACACAGAGGTATATTCTTTCCATGCATGTTTTTGTTGACTCTAGGGTAAAGTTTGTCAATGTGCTGATGCTGAGGTATTTTTAATCATTATCTTTTTTTACGCTATTGTATTTGAAATTTGAAAAAAAAAACATACAATACGATTATTATGATAGCACAAACATGGTATGTCCTTCCTTAATTCCTTTGATGTGTATTTATGGCCCTCACTCTAGTCAGGTCTACCTCAATTGTCCATTTAAGTCACATATATGAATCCCTATTATTCAAATCATTTGTAATAAATGACAAAAGTTGCCGTACTTTCTTAGTCCTGTCTAATCATCCCTGTACCTTTCCCATACCTTTAACGTCGTTTTTTTCAAAATCTTGGCGAAGCAGGATTATCTTACCAGTATGTCATTTTGATAGATGTTGTCACATATTTTGAGTAGATAATTAATAAATCGATGCTTTTTTCGGGTACATTTTATCATAATTTAAGGATAGATTCATTTGACATCAAAGATACATATTGCACTCATAAAGTGAAAATGTGCTTCTAATTTCCGCTGTACAAGTACAAGTGCATGGAACAGAAACCATAACTCGGGGTTGAGATAAATAGGAATCGTATTTTTTTATCAGAAATTGGAACAGAGATAGAGAAAATTGTAAATGCTAAGTTGGTTTAGAACATGAACAGTAATTAAAAACGGTACCACCTCTGTTTTGTCTTCCTTCGGCAATTTGTCTTTCGCATCCTCTAAGATGCAGACTTGATAAACATAATACCCCTCCCTCTGACTGACTGCAGTATTGGAGCGCTATTCGGATGAAATGTCACCATGCTTTCTGACAGCTGACTTTGGGTTGTCTTCAGCGGTTTAGGGTCGAGACACCGCTCAGTTGCGCTCATTGCTTGACAAAAAAATAGACGTTTTCAAAAGTTAGCAAAAAAAAGTTTCAATATCTGTTTGTATTCAAAACAAACTTAGCCTTTATTATGCATACCAACCAAACTGATGAATCTCATTCTGAGCAAAAAACATGTAACTTGGATATTCTGAAATAGAGAGCTTAGGTCTAGTGAACAAGTAATTACAGTGACCATTGGTACCGGATATTGACCATGTCATTAATCCGTATATTTGATCCAGCACGTGGCACTACGAAGATTCTGATCACATTAAAGCCTCTCTTTATTGCCTCTATTTGCCCATAGAAAACGTGCAGTTATGAAGGGTTGGCTAGTTTTTTGCAGTAATTATTCAGAGGGAAAAGGCCCGCCGGGCATATGAGCTTCAATTTTGATGGCTGTCACCATCGATACTCCAAGGGTTACACAAATGTAATCACTAATGCTTTCTGCACCCCTGGAATATGTCGTGGAAAAATTGAAGGCACGCGGCTGAAACCTGGCCTTTGCAGATTGCAGAAAAACGTCAACCGATATCAGACTGTCAATTTTACTGTCACACGACTGCGAGATTTGCTTAATGTACAGCAAAGGATCAAATGAGGCTCCAGGTATCATCAACAAGATTGTGCGCACTGAGCCTTCGATGTTGCTATGACATATTCCAGAGGCACAGAGAGCGAAAGTGAGCGAAACCCCTGGAGTATCGAGGATGGATGGATGTTAGCGAGATGATAAGCAGAGAGGCATTACTTAAAGGTTTTGTTGTAAATAAACATTTAGTCCACTGCATCCAGTCAATTTATAGTAGAAATTGTTTACTCAGATATAAAGATGACAAGAATGAGTATTGTGGCGGTTGAACTTCAAACTAATTATTGTGGCGGTTGAACTTGAAACTAATTATTGTGGCGGTTGAACTTCAAATTAGTTATTGTGGCGGCGGTTCAACTTCAAACTAATCATTGTGGTGGTTGACTTCAAACTGCACCATTCATTCAAGAAGAGATTTACTGGTGAAGGGAATAATACCAGATACTAACACCTTGTTGAAAAAATCAACAAACTTGCCAGGATACACCTAATCTTAGATGATACATCCTTGAGAGTTTTGAAAATGTTACTGATTATTAAAGTGAATTATTATTTTCTTCATTGAATTTTTGTTTGCTTAGGCCCCGATGTCGGACTTTAACAGGGCGCTTTCTCTCAACATCGGGTTCCAGGAGGCGAGTCGTGAGTACGATTACCAATGCTTCATCTTCCATGACGTAGACTTACTTCCGGAAAACGACAGGAACATGTACACGTGCCCCACAGACCCACGTCACATGTCCGTAGCTGTTGATAGATTGAAATATAAGTAAGTTGACAATTAGATGTTATTATAATTTTACCTTTTTTCGGATATAGTCACTATTTATCAAAAAACCACAAATAGGCTTATTTATGCTATAAGGTAAAATCTGTTAATCAAATATACCACATTCTACAACCTGGATAAAACTCTAATGGAAAATTGAACCAATGAATATATAAAAAGGAACTGCTCCGAATTTGAGGATAGTTTTTATTCAAGCTTCGAATGAAGTTTTCTGAGTTGCAAACTGACTTTTCGAGCTTCAGTGGCCATTTTCGAGTTGAACTTTTCGAGTTTAGTATTCGAGTTTTGGGTTGTCTTTTTTGAGTTTCGATCGAACATTTTCGAGTTTCGAATGGACAATTTCGAGTTTCTTTTTCGAGTTTCGAGAGAGTATTTTCGTTTTACGAGTTGACGCATCTGGATAATTCTATTTTTAGATATCAGTTGTAATATCTAATGGCAAATTTAAATAATTGAGTATGGTCAGTTCAAGTTTACTACTGCAGTCTGTACACTGGCATATACTGTACGGATACGTGGGTTCTGGAAATTATTTATGAAGTCATTTAAAGTTCCCATCAAACCTCTACACGTCATGTGGCTAACATGAGATTGCGATCAGTATGTATCACATAACTGACTCATTTTACTCTAGCATGTGGTAATGTAATAAAGATGGTAATACACACGTGTATACTAAAAGATGCTGCGATTTGTCAAAACTCTTAACTTCATTAACAGCATTTTTTCTAACGAAGTTGAATGTTTTGCTATTAAATGAATTCCAATTGCATTTAAAACTACATTTTTTAAAACTCAAATCAGTCGTATTCGATCTAATCAACTGAGCTACCGAATCAATGGAGCGTCCTGGCAAATTCGTTCTTGTATTACATGAACATTTTGTATCTCTTTTTTTTTAAAATTAAGGGGAGATTACTGTACCTTCATGAACAAATACAAATGACCGATGTAGGTTCTTATATACCAAACCTACATCGGTCATTTTTATTTGTAGGTCGTCTCAAAGCGGTTCACAAATTATTATCCGTGGTTAAAGTGCCTTTGCAACCAGCCAACGCCTTTCTCAACTCACCAAGGAGCATACAACCGGTGCTGCCATTTCGGCGCTCACTGCTAGCATTCAAGAATTCTAGCACTGCCCAACCACGTACTCATTTACAGCTGAGTAGACTGGAGCGAGCTGGGTAAAGTATCTTGCTCAAAGATACAACACAGTTTCGTGACGTGACTCGAACCCGCATCCCTTCGGTTACGAGCCCGGTGTCTTTCTTACCACTAGACTACCGTGTCTCCTAACAAAGATAACCGCATTTAGGCAAGACTAGGACTCGGACCCTGGACCTCAGTTCATTCTTATTTGCTCTAAATACCCATGGTCAACGGTAGGACACTGGTCCATTCCTGATAGTGTTATAATAAATACAAAATTAAGACGAGAGTACTGTACAATGTATGTACGAAAGACTACGGTGTAGTTATCTAGTGTTTTGCCTGAAGTGGGACAGGGATCATCTAGCCGTCAACAAGCTTAAGTTAGGTACAGGGCGATAAGTCAGGAGAAAGAGTGAATGACAATGTGGTCATGCATAGCAAATAATCTAAATACTAGGAAAAGAGATGTTCTCTGCGAGTTCATTTGGCAGTTATGGTAGGCCTGATTGGAGTAAAGGTGGTAAATACATATCAGTTGAACTAAGGTAGGGCATTAACTGCCTTTATGTTGTCATATCAAAATATACCTCGGCGTGAATATTTAAAACTCTATTACAAAACAATTGTTTAAAGTCAATTACAAAGATATTGAGGAGACACCATGAACTCTACAAAAATGTTGTCAAAACCTGATGTTCTAGGAGGAAAAAGTGTTTTTGCACCACATGCCGTATGTTGTCAAATTCAGGAAATATGAAAACGTGTCTGTGATCAACGGTATAAGACATAGTTAACCAATCTTTAAGCATCGCATACATTTCAAATCAGGTCACTATGACAACCGTGACGTTTCCTCAGCGTATATTGAGATACATCAGGTAGAATACTCTGGCATTGTAGTTCATTGCTTAATAGAACGAACTCATCTAGAAAATCCTGAATTCATACATAGCAAATAAGCTGTGACATATTAATCTATAATTAAGGGGTACTAATATGTTACTACTGAGAAAAGGAAAGTTAATGATCGTAAGACTAAAGACGCCTTAATGATATGACAGAAATAACGCAATGTCTGTTATTTTACACGCCTAGAGATGCAGGTGGGTTATCCTGTTAATGCATTTTCAAAAGATAAAAATATTTCAACCTTTTGTATGTTATATTTTACAGGTTACCATACGCCACCATCTTCGGCGGAGTTGTAGCGATGACGAAAGAACATTTTCTAACAGTAAATGGTTTTTCAAATAAATTCTTTGGCTGGGGTGGCGAAGACGACGACATGTACAAAAGGTAAACAGGACAATTACAATGATATTCATATTCTCGTGAACTGACATTTACAGTGGTGGAAAGAGTACTACAATTTGTACATTAAATATACCGTTCCGCTAGACTCCGCTTTTTTATAAACAGGATAAAATTGACATTTCTTACTTTTCTAACATAGAAAAAGTCATTAACTGTGAGCTGATACCAAACTTAGGATGTGAATCGTGTAAAAGATATAAACCAAAAAATGAATTGAAATTTGAGTTTCTTACGTGCCGTTAAGAATTCGATGATTTACATGTCACGCATGCCCGAATTGGTCCCTTTAAATGACGATATTTCTTGTCAAATTTTGACCCGGTTCTTTTGTTATTACGATCATTTTACGATAATTACGAAGTTGATCGAACTTGGCGATGTAATATTCGTTATCACTTGAGGTGAAAGCACGTTTATTGTGTAAATATTACCTCGGACTCGGTCGAACACATCGTTGTCATTCGTTGGATAGTGCTCTCGTGAAATCTCGTGAATGATAATAACGTTAACATGGCGTCAACCCTCCGTTTGATGAGATAAGTAGCAGTTAGGAAAGAGTTTCGCACGCTTATACTTGACATAAATATTAGTCATTGGAATTTTAAATCTTTTCATACCAATACACAATACGATACATTTTTAGAACATTAACTTTGCTAATGGATATTCTGATTTATAGTGATAAAATTCAGAAGCAAAATGCATAAATTGACTCAGCTTTTCGTAGACTTGACAATAGCAAAAAAAAACTCCCATATTTTTTATTGTTTTGAAACCGGTATATATAAATCATGGGCATGCTCATTATCCCCTCGGCATAGATTCTTGAATACTACGTCAATTGTTTGTTACATATTAAAGTTTTATTCCGACCCTCGACTTGACGTTCAAACGAGCACAGACAGACATATACAAAATGGCAGTGAGAATGTAGAAATGTTACCTGAACGATTTGTTTGTACGATGTGATTAACCTCTATTTTCAGGATTGAACATACTTATGTTTACTTGTACTTCTTTCATCCCCAGGATCAATTATACACATTTAAATATAACCCGATACAAACCAAAGATAGCAAGGTACCGGATGTTGGCACACCGGAAAGACTCGTCCGTAAATACTGAGAGGTACGATATTTTCTAATTTGAATACGGACAGCTCACAACAGCTTCACTAGAAACAATACAGCAAAACATTTTAATAACTGGCCTTTACGTGAATATGTGAATCTCGATTTGATGATATTTTCAAACAATATTTTAACGGCAATATCATTAATAAGCGTTAATACACTGCAAGTCCGTTTTATCAAAAATATTTTTTATTTTTAATTATGCTTAGATACATATTCAGTGCTTTATTGATACGAGTTATGTTTCAATAACACGTCGATCTTATTGTATACATTCTTATTTTACATGATTTTATTTTTTGTTCTCACTAATTTAGCAAACGTCTTATTTTCTGTTGAAGATTTTACTTGCTGAGACACACAAATGATACCTGGCGGACTGATGGACTGAACTCGCTAACGTACAGACACATAAAGACAGATCGTCATAGACTGTTTACGTACGTACTGGTGGATATCGACCCCGCCCACCCCGCCTACTACACTGACCGGTTAAAGATTGTCGATGAATCTATTAGAAAAATGAGAGAAGACTTCAATAAAAGCAAAGAAAATGACTTGTCTACGGAGAGCACGGGAGCTAACTCGTCTTTAGCGAGCAAGGGAGTTAACTCATCTCGTCTTGTTGTGGCGCGTAGTGAACAGAACATGCGCACTCTGATGCCAAACCAGTCCATCAATAGTACAACTGGTACTTTGATTACAGACAAGCCAAAGCACCTAGGGGCCTTGCATCCAATACAGCAGTTTATGCTATCTTTAAAAGAGTTGTTAACTGATAAAAAAGAAGAGGACATTAATTCGATTTCTGATAAAGAGTTAGCGTCGTTTGTTCGAGTTTACGTAAACAACTTGAGAAAAGCTGGATTTTCAATTAACAATGAATTACATTTTAAAAAGGATACAGTTATAAAAACAAAATCAGACACAAAGCCAAAATTGGATAAAATTGTTAAATATATCAATGCAAATAAAAAATGGTGATACCAGCCGGGTCTGTCTCTGTATCTATTTATTTACATTGTAACAGCTAAACCTATCTGTATATAGCTGGTAAAATTTACAAAATGATTTTGTTTTTTTCGTGAGACCTCTCCTGCTTGCAATCAGGTCCGTTCACATGTTCAAACAATTAGTTATTTTGTGAAATGAAATCTGGTAGAAATGTAAATTTTGATTGACGGCAACCTGGATGCAACTGACCCCCGTGGAAAATATTACAAAAAAAATAACCCTTTATTGAAGCTTAAATTAAACGCTTACTTCCTCTGCCACTGAATTCCATAGCATCTTTCACCTGAAATCTACCACGTGGGGTTTAATCTTCGGCTGAACCCAGCGACTGGAGTCCCTTCAGTGTTCGCCAGCTGCGGTCAACACCCAAGATACAAGAAATGCATGTACACAAAAGCTTTATCTAGAGTTGCATAAGAAAAAGTTCAGCTTTAATGAGCTTTTATTTCAATAAACATATATAAAATGATAATTACACATTATTAAAGGGAGATAACAACAGATACGTTATTTATAAAATAGATTTTATTCCAACCGAATATCATTCCATGGTTTCTATTTTAAATTCCCTACCTTCAACAGTTCCAAAACATGAAATGAATGTATTTTATTTAAATTGATAAATGAGTAGTGTTAAGATGAAAATAAAATAGCGTAACATTGAGAGAGATTGCAGGTAAGCAATACTAAAATAGATTATTGAAATATGACATAATTCAATAATGAACAATTGCTTGTCACACAAGTATTACTTACATTGATACTTAGGGTACATGCTCGAATCTCTCCATTGAGTAAAACCTCGATATAATGCCCCTCGTTGTATCCACCTACTCGCCTACCGTCGAGGTAATTCAATATCTACTTCTCCTTTGTATTGACAATTCCTTTGTAAGTCTCCATCAATACATCGTCAATACCCCTAATCCCAAAATGTGTAATCCCAAAATTTTCACTGTAAAAACCTTTCGAAAGTAAAATACCACTCTATCCAGCTTTTGGAAGTTACGTGTCAAAGCTGATAACATTTTACCGTTTATTTCCTGTATAACCATTTCGAAATACCGAGATTGTTTTCCTGTCGAAGAAAGAAATACGTAACCAAAGTTCACTGCCGTACAGGGTTCAATCTACGCTGTGGACTCTGTACGGTTACAATTAAAATATCCATAATGTCTTAGCTCGCTGGTGACATATAAACTTTCTCGCGCTTTTGACCGGAAGCATCACAATGGGTGCCACACGATTTTGCGGGAAACGTTTAACCAATTCACTTCCGGTTTTGTGCATGAAAAATGTCTTGGTTTTTATTGTTTGTATAAGTGTATTTCTATTTTATTGCATTAACTATTGAAGTCATTGGTAAAAATACGCCTGGAATATTTCCAAACAGAAATTTTGAACAGGAAATCAAATGCGCACTTAATGAGGCTCAAAGAAAAGGTCGTAAAAAAATAAAGAATTTTTTGAAGAAAATTATCAACGAACAACAACTTGATACAACACACTTGAAAAAGGGTATGTATAATATAGATCATGTCGTTAAATGGGTAAGTACAAAGGTGTACCGAAATCATTTTTGATGACAGAATTCGAATGCCTTCGTTTACTTGTAGCAATGCCTCAAAAAATATTATTACACATTTCACGACAATATCAAAAATATTCGAAATGCAAATTTCCTACAATTTATCCTGTCGAAGGAATCGTCTTTTCTATTTTGTTTTTTATATATATATTTACGTTGATGCATTATTGCTCTCCCAATTTCAACATTTCACACAACACACTATCTCATGTCATTTAAAAGGAAGACACACTACCCTCCTCTGTCGATTTATTTGTATCTCGGGTACGAAAGATCTCCTGATAATCAATCGGTAAACACACATTATACGAAGAAAACAGTAAATGTGTTTTCTTTTTTTGTTTGTTATCTAGACGTGTTTGCATACCAATGTTTACATCCTTGACCTGATGGGGTTTATATATAGGATCCCCCGTCCCGTCTGTGAGCCACGCCTTTACGCTCGCGGCTTGATCCCTAGATGCCGCTCAAACCTCCAGCTATCGAACAACATGTCGTATAGAAATTGTATAGATGAAAAAAATAAACCAGCCATATGATCGCAGTTTTAAAAAATAACAGCAGAGCAGCGTTAGCACCTCGGCGTCATATCGCCCACATTTTGATAAGAGTTCCACATCAAATTACACGCGTTAGACTCCCCCGTGACCACGCGAGATTCTTTTAGAAATAGGTTATCATTTGATAAGCGCTCACCTGCAGTCCCGGTAGTAAGTTAATATTGATTTGTGTATTTATTTGACCGCTGATATCCGGGGTATGTCTGTAATTGGTTCTTACTGTTGGTGTACACTCTTTTGAGGAAGATCCCACAATCTTCGGTGGTATTTTTAGTGGGTTAACAAAAGTTTCGTTATGTTTTCGTGGAATCAATATTTAAAACTTTTCTTCATTTGATTAACCATTCTAACAGAACAGATATGAAACAAAACAGTAAAACGTGTTAGTTTCTATAATTTAGATATTGACTGTAAAAATAGATGATCTGATTTTGTTGTTTTTGTTTGTTTTTTGTTTTTTCGGGAGGGGGTAGCGAAATACATGAAATACAGATAATGATTAAGACTTAACGTGTATAAGCAGGAACATGTCGTTGCTGATCTTCGTGTAAAGGCATTTGTTGCAATGTCGAAGTCCATTGGAGCCATGAAAAAACAACACTGGATACATCGCAGATACAATCTAACAAGTAAAAAACGACTACGACATACATGTAGGCAGGCTATTCGAGTCGTCCACGTTCGCAATTTTCTTGTTTTGATCAGTAAGTTTCGTTCAATAAAATGTACCCAACAAACGTTGTACACAATACAATTCAAATCTCACGAAAAATCAGTTCTGTGTACAAACTCGTAAATTATATACCTAAAAAAGAGTCGATCCGGACCTTTGTAGTAGATGATCCGTCGTTCCGCACATCCTGGAGAAGATGCTGGAAGATCCATATCTTTTTTTTTTCTTTTGCTTGTATCAAATATTTTATCAGGTGCAATCTTTTGGCATTCTCTTTAATTTTATTGCATTCAGTTTTTACTCAGAATATTTCCGTGACTACCCTTTCTTCTGTACGCTTCTGCAGCAACAGCAGAAAAAAAACCTTTCTGTAGCGTCGTACATTCTCTACGATACGTATTACATACAGGGAACATCCCAGGCATGTAGGGGTGACCTTCACCAGTATCTTACATTAGAAACCCACACGTCGCAACCTCTCCCTGCCGAGATTAATAATGCTCTATCTGCCTTTAATGTCAAAGCTGGCGTCGCCACTGTGTCATCTATTTTGATATCACACAAAATGGGAAGCATCTACTGTACAGTGCATTTTTATGACGTCTCCTCCAAAGTTATTGTTATTTTATAACTGTGTTCAGAGATGAAGTGACGAATCAAATGTCATTTCTAGTGTTATCTCACTGAAATACCGTAACTGGGATTGGGCGCCTCATACCTCAACCACTGACGTCTTTGTTAAAGAAGACTAACATAACTAAGATGTTCCCGTGAGTTTTTGGTCACTTCATGATCAGTATCCTCCATGACATGGCTCTGAATCTGACCATTAATCACCTCACACGATCATGTAGTGGAGTACAACAGGCCCGTAATCCACGAGGCCTGCTTCGTTAAGGTTCTGTACCCACTACGTCCATTCTACGCAAATGTGACTTTCGTTTTGAATTCATTGAATCTTCTCGTGAACTAAGGTAATTAGATGCTTAAATGTACGCGTACACAGGTATATCGGTATGCTAAAGCAGATACAGACTTGGCACTCTCAAAATAGACATTTTGTTAACCCCTCGAGACAGATTATTTTGAATTTCCCTCGGCCGTCCCACTTATCCATTTTCTTACTTACTCCGCCTACCTGTCATTTGATTGCCTTGGCCATTTCCGCTAGGTTACGGAAACTGCCGTGGGATATAGTCTGCGGGTGTTATAGTTTTCGGACTAACTCACGGCTGAAAGAGGACGAACTCCCTAGGCTAAGAAATCATGCCAAAAGGCGTGGCTATATTTTATGTAGTAAATTTAACAAGTTGATTTCAAATAGAGCGAATTAATTAACATCAACCGAATAACCGTATAAAACGTCTTTGTTTGAAGTGTTATTTTATTTACAAAAACAAATTACTTGGAAGATGAGCATTCTCAACTGAATTTACTGGAATTTCTGGAATTGGAAAAAATATTAAAAACTGCTTTTCGACGCTACCTCGACATTGAAGTAAAAATGCCACGGACGTTCTTTACCGATTACAAATGGCTAGCTAACACTCGAGTGGGCGTTCATGCTCGTTGCACGTAGGCAAAATCATCAAGCTATGCGGAGTTTCGTATTCGGGAAGGCGAATAGTCGGAACCCATCATAATAAAGTGTTGATATCACTCCGCGCTATGTTTCACATAAAGATATCGTGGTGCAGCATACAACACATGGCAAGCGATCTCATGTCAATATCACTTCCCAGATACGGTAATTGGCCTCCATTTCACTTAATCGATTTCCCGCGAGATAGATGGTACACATTCGTGGCAGGATAGCGGAAAGTTTATATACACTAAATAACATCACAGTCCCGAGGCCGAACCAAGTAGATTTTAGAGAGCTGCTTTTGAAACCGTCGACATCCTGTCAGAATCAACAATAAAAGGAAGCTAATAAAAGCTAGGCAACGTAAACCTTCATAGAACACCGGAAGTTATGTGGTGAGTTCCGGAAGTTTAGCCGTTTCAAATTTCATCATGTGTTACCCATCAAAGTATATACATTGGTAGTCATAAAACGTAACTTGCTAATCAAATTTAACCGGGTTCTCGATATATCTATTATGTATTGTTATTACATACTTACTAAAAAATACGGGTTTTTTGTATATGCGATACGACACAATTGCTCTAACCCATTTCAGCCCTCTCCGTATCATACCCCAAAACCCGTATCAGCCCCCGCCGTATCACACCCCAACAGAATAAAACACGCCTTTTTCCATATCACCACCCCTTTTGAGGGAAAAAAACCGTTTTTCAATATTTCAAAAACAGAAATAAATCATAAGATAGTAATTTTTATTAGTAAGTATGTAATAAACAGAATAAAACACGCCTTTTTCCATATCACACCCAGTATCAACCCTCAACCAATATCAGCCCTCGGGCCTTCGGCCCTTGGGCTGATATTGCAGTCTCGGGTTGAAACTGGGTGTGATATGGAAAAAGGCATGTATTATTCTCTATTTACTTAACGGTATATCGGGTATTGTTACTACATGTTTCTGGAGGTACTGGTATACTGGGTATTGCTACCTACATTAATGTTACTTTATTTCTCTGTGATTGGTTGAAACCTCGTTCAGAGGTAGCGGTGCTGACAAAATTGCAACGATTGTTGAACACCTAACCGAGAGATATACATCAAATTCCGGTCACCTCTCGTGAGATAAACATTAACCGTACTTTACACAGTAACACGTGATTCCCATCACGTGATCTATTTTTGACCAATCAAAACGCCGGATTCCCGGTCGCCAGGCTCCGCCATTGCACAAGTATGGTAGAATACGGTTTGGGAGAGTCAGTTATGACGAATTATTGAAATTTTGACGATAACCATGTACAATTGCAAATCATATGTTGGCTTTATTAAGGTTAGTTAGGTGATATTCACATCGGCTTTCGTTCTCGGTAATACAATTTTTTTGTAACTCGATTCGAAAAATCCTCGTCATAGCCTTTATTTTCATTTTTTTAGTAGATACCAGGTACATTTGATCACATGCCCGGCGTTTTCTACAAGAGTGGCCTCACATGACGCTTGCTTTCATTCCCTTATTTCCTTCTGCGCAATGTCACCGTTGCTCATGTATAAATACATGTATTATTGTTGATCGTGTTTTAAGATTTAGATTTGACTGAAAAAACATGTATCATATAGTGGGAACGAAATGTGGTACAGCTGACGATTACCCTCCGGGAGCAGCACATTTTACGACTTGTGTTGTGTGTGTCGGGGCGGGGTTTGGAGAGGAAGGAATGGTGCTTTTCATTTTGTTTTGGTGTTTCACTGCTTCCTGTTCCTGTTTGTTTGTGTTCATTTTGAGAATTTTTATTTTTTTCCTCGATAGATGACTGTTTAGAGTTGAATTTGACCTAATTTCGTGTGTGAACGACTCTCCTGTGTCGATATTGTAAGCTTTATGGTAGTTTTGAGTACCTTGTTTTGAGTATATTCTCTTGTGTTCCTAATCTTGGCATTTAAGGCGGACTTAAAGATTTCTCTTTTCTCCTTCCCAGAATTCTTAACGACACAAGATCATACAGAGTTGAATAGTACCAAAGCGGCAAGGGGTACGTTTTAAACATATGTAAAAAAGCAAATAAGCGTTGAAGGGTTAAATAGAGTTTAATTTGTTGTAATGCTCAAACTCGTAAAGATGGATTCATTGCTCGGACGAAAATCAAATTGCTAAATTCTAATTCAATGAAAATTGCTAAATGATACATGAGATTGTTTCAAAACTTGTTTTTGTTTCAAGAGAACATAATGAGTAGGTATGATATTACGTAATTAGACAATGTCTATATCGATATTACATAATCAGACAATGTCTATATCGATATTACGTAATCAGACAATGTCTATATCAATATTACGTAATCACACAATGTCTATATCGATATTACGTAATTAGACAATGTCTATATCGATATTACGCAATCAGACAATGTCTATATCAATATTACGTAATCAGACAATGTTGATATCAATATTACGCAATTAGACAATGTCTACATCGATATTACGTAATCAGATAATATCTATATCGATATTACGCAGTCAGACAATGTCGATATCAATATTACGTAATCAGACAATGTCGATATCAATATTACGTAATTAGACAAGGTCTATATCGATATTACGTAATCAGAAAATGTCGATATCAATATTACGTAATCAGACAATGTCTATATCAATATTACATAATCAGACAATGTCTATATCGATATTACGTAATCACACAATGTCTATATCGATATTACATAATCAGATAATGTCTTTATCGATATTACGTAACAGGACAATGTCTATATCAATATAAAAAACAGACATTGTCTTTATCGATATTACGTAATCAGGCAATTTCTAAAATCAATATAAAGAAATCAGACAATGTCTATATCGATATTACGTAATCAGACAATGTCAATATCAATATAACGAAATCAGACAATGTGTATATCGATATTACGTAATCAGACAATGTCTATATCAATATAAAGAAATCAGACAATGTCTATATCGATATTACGTAATCAGACAATGTCTATATCAATATAACGAAATCAGGCAATGTCTATATCGATATTACGTAACCAGACAATGTCTATATCAATATAACGAAATCAGACAATGTCTATAATAATATAACGACATCAGACAATGTCTATATCAATATAACGTAATCAGACAATGTCTATATTAATATAAAGAATTCAGACAATGTCTATATCGATATTACGTAATCAGGCAATGTCAATATCGATATTACGCAATCAGACAATGTCTATATCGATATTACGTAATCAGGCAATTTCTATATCGATATTACGTAATCAGACAATGTCTATATCAATATAAAGAAATCAGACAATGTCTATATCGATATTACGTAATCAGGCAATGTCAATATCGATATTACGCAATCAGACAATCAATTTAAAGAAATCAGACAATGTCTAAATGTCTATATCAATATAAAAAAATCAGACATTGTCTTTATCGATATTACGTAATCAGGCAATTTCTAAAATCAATTTAAAGAAATCAGACAATGTCTATATCGATATACCGAAATCAGACAATGTCTATATCAATATAAAGAATTCAGACATTGTCTATATCGATATTACGTAATCAGGAAATTTCTATATCGATATTACGTAATCAGACAATGTCTATATCAATATAACGAAATCAGACAATGTCTGTATCAATCTAACGTAATCAGACAATGTCTATATCAATATAACGTAATCAGGCAATTTCTAAAATCAATATAAAGAAATCAGACAATGTCTATATCGATATTACGTAATCAGACAATGTCTATATCAATATAACGTAAGCAGACAATGTCTATATCAATATAAAGAATTCAGACATTGTCTATATCGATATTACGTAATCAGACAATGTCTATATCAATATAACGTAATCAGACAATGTCTTTATTAATATAAAGAATTCAGACATTGTCTATATCGATATTACGTAATCATACAATGTCTATATCGATATTACGTAATCAGACAATGTCTATATAAATATAACGTAATCAGATAATGTCTATATCGATATTACGCAATCAGACAATGTCTATATCGATATAACGAAATCAGACAATGTCTATATCGATATTACGTAATCAAACAATGTCTATATCGATATTACGTAATCAGACAATGTATATATCGATATAACGAAATAAGACAATGCCTATATCGATATTACGTAATCAGACAATGTCTATATCGATATTACGTAATCAGACAATGTCAATATCAATATAACGAAATCAGACAATGTCTATAATAATATAACGACATCAGACAATGTCTATATCAATATAAAGAATTCAGACATTGTCTACATCGATATTACGTAATCATACAATGTCTATATCGATATAACGTAATCAGATAATGTCTATATCGATATTACGCAATCAGACAATGTCTATATCGATATAACGAAATCAGACAATGTCTTTTTCGATATTACGTAATCAAACAATGTCTATATCGATATTACGTAATCAGACAATGTATATATCAATGTAACGAAATCAGACAATGTCTATATCGATATTACGTAATTAGACAATGTCTATATCGATATTACGTAATCAGATAATGTCAATATCAATATAACGAAGTTCAAGTTCAATCATTTGCTTCAATCTGATTAAAAGAAGATGGACTGTGTCACAAATCGGGTCTGATTTGCCAAAACACAATGAAAATTGAAAAAAAAGCATTAACAGCAATTAAATATACTAAAGACATGTTTTAAAGCCACACAATTATTTTGCTTGGCCTAACATGTCTTTTCTGTTAAAATATACAAAATTCTATATATACTGCTAACCTTTCATGGAAGGTGCTCCATCTCGGCGTTATCTATCGGCTGCTCACCGAAAGGAGTTTAACGTTACATAATTCACGACAAGACAAATACCAAAAAAACTGTTATGATAAATTGCAAATGTGTTATAAAAAAACACCGATAACTTGGTGAAAAACTTGGCCGGGGGGGGGGGGGGGGGGGGGGGGGGGGGGGCAACATATATCACAGCCCGCTTAAACTAACCTGTTTTATTAGGCTTATGCTTCCGAGCGATCATTGATAATTTAGTAATTATCTTTTATATGTATGAAATATAATTTATCTAGGAAATGTTTTTGGAATTTAATAAGAGCGTAGCTCTTGGGCGCTGAAGGCGACCGAGCGAAGCTCTTTAATGGTAACACATGCGTGCGTAAACAGCGTTGCTTCCCGTTACTACACATTGGCTTTAATTTAAAAGTTAAATAATGTTCAAAAACGAACGTGCTGCAATACTTCCTAGAACGGACTTAAATAAAAAAGGGTCGAACTTGCCCCGGTCTCCCCTATTGTTATGGCGGTCTTAATCTCATTAGAGCTTGTGTTTTTATTGTTATTCCTCGAATTTCCGACTTTAAAAAAGGTTTATCTTATCTCATTCTGAAAGCAGTGTTCTGAATCAGTAAATATCAGAGATCAACAAAGGCTACGCTCTGTTAAGGATAGTATTATTCATGGTGTAATATTTCAGTACTAAGACAAAACATCGAACAGATTGTCAAAGTTCAAAGAGTTTAGTTAAAATGCAGGGGAAAATTCATGTTTATGCTTCGGGCATCCTATGTGGGTTTTTTTCACTTTTTATTTTGTTTTGATTTGCTCTTTTTTTCCTGAAACGAATTATAAGCAACAGGAGACAACAGGTTTTGAAATATTACGAATAGATTTTTCTTAATGGCCATTCAACACGCCCCTATTTTCTCTGGCGTTTCCCCTATCTTTTCCGCGGCCATCATGTAGGTATATCCTAATAATAACAACCTACTACACAAGGACCATGCCGAGCGCCAGTTCATACCTGTGTATACTTTGATCAAATATGGAATGCTGATATTAAACACAAGGAACTGCTGTTTTCGTATAGAGCACTCCTACACAAAGTGCATGTCAGACGCGTCAAAAGATGATAGCTGTACAATAGATATAAGCGCATTAGTCTCTACCCTGGACACTGTGACAAGAATTGACGCTCTGGGGTCGTGTGTGTCTCTACGTTAAGCCTCATCCGCGTTTAGTTAAGCATTGAACTGTTTTTGTGTGGTATTTATGATTTATATGAATGACACAGCTTTGCAAGCAAACAAATCATAATGCGCGCGAGCGAGCGCATTATGATTTGTTTGCTTGCAAAGCTGTGTCATTCAAATAAATCATAAATACCACACAAAAACAGTTCAATACTTATATTTACGTTTTCTCTGCCTCTTATGGTTTTTTTAACATATAATTTATATTTAAAATCAAAAATGCCCGCCTTATCGACAGTCCACACAATTTCGTTCAATACTTTGAACAGTGAATTGTCACGTGCTGATTGGCAAACAAAGTAGTACTTTGAAATTTTAACAAACACTTCAATTTTATTCCACAATTCAGTATCAATAAAATTGCGTATGATATGTCTATAGGGTGATTTAAGTTTATCAATAGAACTCTGAGCTAAAAGTTAGATTTAAAATTGTTTCGATTTTTCCCAGGAACAAATTTCGCGCACGGACAAATTCAGTCAACACCGTAAATCCGACCTTGTCCACCACGAGGGAGTTATTTTTGGAAGTTAATTTGAACTTTTCTCTTTGCTCATTTTGTAAAGAATCCTGGCGTGAATTTATTTGTTGATTGTATGGGAACCTGACAACAGTCGGTAGATTCTATAACAGGCTCGTTATTTGACATGGCGTCAGAAACTGAGGAACCGTTGATGCGAGACGCGTGAAACTGATTGCGTTTGAAGTGAGTGATCTTGCGACGGAGCACAGGTTCGTTACAAATGTCTGAAATGTTTATGTGTGCTGTGACATGAAGTCATTACACTTAGAATGGGTTAACATACAGCCGTCCCCACACTCCCTCCCTTTAAAAAATCCAAAACTATCCCTAAAACTTTGTCCTTTAAACTTAGTAACTGTTAAAACTTACCTAGATCTAAGCAGTTACACCTTGGTTTGAAGTTGAAAAAACACATCTAAAATAACTATTTTTTGGAATGTTCAAAGATAGTAAATGAACTACGTATTGCGTTAGTTCATTTACAATGTATTCATATATTCTGCGGAAATCACGTCTTCTTATATAATTTTTATTTTTATTTCGTTCCGGCCTTAACGACTGGCTTCCGAAGTGAGATCAGAATAAGTACATATAATTTCACCCCGATCTTTACTGTTAACACTTGAGCTTAACCTTTGACATTTACACTCTGACCTTACCTTTGATATTATCACTATGACCTTTACCTTTAACAATAACACTTTGACCTTTTTCTTTGACATTAACACTTTGACCTTTACCATATTAACACTCAAATTCGTCCAGCAATCGGATTATCGGTTCAATTGTGAATGTTTTATTCACAAAAAATATGTTTTACTTTGTCTTTTTAAACCTGTTACCTACGGTGGTCGGGTCGCACGGTGGATGGCGTACCAGACCTCACTGAAATGGAAGAGGGGCAATTCCCCGATCGTATATAGGTGAACAGATAATGAGTCATTCACATGGGTTGTTTCTGGAACAACTAAAAAGCACTTATGGACGGACATCGAGCCATGCCCACAAGCTTCGGGGCAGATATCTTGACAGACACTAAAATGTATCCACAAGATACGTGAGTGAAGTACTGACGGACATCAAATAGCATCTACAAGCTCCATGGTGGACGTTTTGATAGACATTGAACCGAATCTACAAGCTTTGAAGCGCTTATTGACGGACATCAAACTGTATCTTCAGGTTCCGAACGGACGTATGGAAGAATATCGAACAGTTTCTACAAACTCGGGGCGGCCGTGTTGGCAGACAGACTTTATAAGTACCACTGCTTTGCAGTAGCTGATATAAGGTTGTGATGGAATCAGCAAAATGGTACTGTCGACATTCCGTTGTTGATTTAGGTTGTATAACTCCAAGGTCTTCCTGCCCATGTACGCTTGCACCTGTCGGGCAACAAATTGCTATTCTAGATTGACGAGAACGGCAGACACTCCCTCAGCGGTGGCACGGGGGTTTGAGTAGCCTATTAGACAAGGCAAATGTTCTATCTCTCCACCGATTACATCACTTGTTACAAAAAAAGTACATTCGTGTAGCCTCTGATGTCTTCATACACACCGCACTACTCGTAGTCATATAACGGTATGAGATGGGGTGATTAATTTGTATACTGTAAGACGGAGGTCATGCTGTCCTGTCAGAATGCTAGCCAAGTAGAATAACAGCAAATGGCCAAGGTTGTAAATTAAATTATTTGTTATGCTTATCTACATGTATATATATTTGCTAGCTTTATGTTACTGTAGCTACTGTCATCCTATCGCTGTCAGATATATAAAATGGGGGCTATAAACCAGAATTGTAGGTTTGCGTATTGTTAGCTCTGGTTTGTGCAAAAATTGGAATGTCAAATGTCGTGTTTTGCATACATGGATCTCTTGGATTGTGTTACCATGTTTTACTGGTGTGTTATTAACGGCGTGTTCCTCATTGGTTTGTATTATCTTCAAACCAAATCAAAGCATTGAACGATGATGTTTTCAATAGTAACATAAACAATTAACTCCATAAGCAAGGCCTATTTTTGACGTGAACGAGCCTAAATCTAATGGGTATTGTGTGTTTGTGTTTCCTGTATTTCCCGGACGGGGTCGATCGCCAGCGACAGGTAGCTGAATTGGTAGAGCGTCGGCCTATAATGTCCGGGTAGTCTCAGGCTCGGGTTCCGGTTTGGTCGACCAATTCTCTGCTCCGGATGTAAAATTTGGGCCGTGACCACCCCTTGTTTCAAATACTGAGTGAATGTTTTGTTGTTTAGCTTGGCCCGTATTCATGAAAAGTATTGATCTTGTGTTCAAGCCTAATTTCTTGTTCTGGTGATATATTAATAAAAAATCTTATTTTGTAAACGATTTGGGAACAAATTGAAGAGATTTAAGGGAGAATACTTTTTATAATGTTTACATTTAACTTTTTGGTCATTTTAGATGATTTAAGTGAGTTGCAAGAACGTTGGTTGGAGCACAGAATCTGTGTTTGAGTATGAGAACGATTTCATGAATACTGTCCAAGGTACATCTAGCTCCATTGGTAGAGCGTCTGTCAAGAGTTTTAAGGGTCCCGGGCTCCAATCCGGGTCTGGTCGTGCATTTTCCTGATCAAATTACGCCTGTAACGTTAATACTGTAGTACTCGTCTTTATCTGTGTTGCTGTCCGGTATGTCTGTAATGTTTTAAAGTATATCTATGTCCAGTATCTGTAAGTACAACTACAATAACCACCCCTTATAGAACACGAATGTGTTTTCTCTACAACTTATGTCATGTGCTTAAAGTTAGGGATATTGGAATCATGTTCTTACTATACCTAAAACACACTATCCACGCCTTCAAACTTAAATTGAAAAAAATAGTAAACAATAACAAAAGGGCACAAAGAACTAAAATATACCTACTTGGCAAATTATGTACTGAAAAAAAAGTAGTAGTCTGCATTTAATTTTTTGTCTGAATTATACGGAAATAAGAAATAAATATTTCTTTGAATCATGTTTATGACATGATTAAAACGATTGTACGCACAAATGTAACACAGTTCTATTCAAACATATTCCGTGACGCTCGGTAGCTAGACTAGCAGTTCAAACAGACTGGTTATTTTTCGTGTTGTCTGTGGCCATCATTTTCGTCAAGTGCAAAACGACAGTCGGAAAATATCCGGAAATTTCCGTAACAAATAAGGAACGATCCTACCGTGTTTTGATATTTGCGACGGTACATTGTGATTTTACTGTTGCAAATAGCGTTTTACTGACGAGCGAAGACATATATATTTACGACAGTACAGTAAAAGTTAAAATACTCGCGATGATAGTGTTTCCCTAATCTATCTGTTTTATAAATTTACCATCTATAGAATCTATAAATAAATATTCGAGTGCGGATATTTTCGCTCTTTTTTCAATCACCACGAAAAAGTTTCCAGTTTACAGTAATCAAGATATAGCGCTGCCAACATCAAAGCTAAGCAGTGCTAGTCTCCAACTTAATTGATGTAAACCAAAACTTTGAATTAATTTGATACGATTTAAGGTTTATTTATTTATATTTGAAAATGTACGGATTATTTTTTTACTTTTAGTTGTCGTAAAGCTAAACAGCCTTTGAACAACCGGCAGCTTATGTTGTCTTTCTTGAAGTGAATGTGTTTCGACAGTAACCCCAGGACTTGTATAAGTCTACTTGGTATTTTACTAAGAAAATATTCATGACGCATGTGAAGACAAGTAACCCAAGAAGTTGTGTCGACATGACCCCAGGACTTACATACAAGTCTACCTGATGTTTTTTTCACGTAGAAAATATTCATGACGTGTGTGTCGACATGACCCCAGGACTTGTACAAGTCTACAGGATGTTTTCTTCACGTAGAAAATATTCATGACGTGTGTGTCGACAGTAACCCCAGGACTTGTACAAGTCTACGTGACGATCGCGTTGACGTTTAACAGCTCCACCACCTTGTTGTTCAGCTGGAGCGCTGGTATGTACGCGGTCTCTCCCAGCACTACATACCTCGCACTGTGTGATGTTCAGTTCCATGAGCCATAGTTTGTTCTACGGAAGCATATACCGGCTATCTATTGTATATATGCCTTTCACAAAGGCGACCGGAGTTCGATTTCCCGATCGGACGTGAAAAGGTATGAAATCACCTGCCCAATTACATGGGTTTTCTCCAGGTCCTCCGGTTTCTTCCCACACTAAGACCCCCCCGCACGATAACATCCGGGCCAACAAGAGTGATTAATATAACTTGAAATAACTTGTTTCATAATTGTTGTAAAATAAAAAAAAAAGTTTATATTATTAAAATATGGTATATTTGCCAATGTTATGCGACAAATGAAACAGGAGAAAGAGAAATGCACGGCCAGACCGGGGTTCGAATCCGAGACCATCCGAATTTTAAGATGGACGCTTTAACCAGTTTGAGCTACACTGTACCTGGTCGCTAGCGTTCAACCCAAACCATTTCCGCTTCAATACGGTACATAATGTCATAATATACGACAGCTAAGGTCATATGACGTTGATGAAAGTCATATCACGACAATGCAGGCCATACCACAACATCTAAGGTCATAACACGACAGCTAAGGTCATGACAAGACAGCTTAGGTCATAACACTACAGCTAAGGTCATGACAAGGCAGCTTAGGTCATAACACGACAGCTAAGGTGATAACCCGACAGCTAAGAGCTAAGGTCATAACACGACAGCTAAGGTCATAACACGACAGCTAAGGTCATGACAGGTCAGCTTAGGTCATAACACGACAGCTAAGGTCATGACTAGGCAGCTTAGGTCATAACACGACAGCTAAGGTCATGACAAGGCAGCTTAGGTCATAACACGACAGCTAAGGTGATGACAAGACAGCTTAAGTCATAACACGACAGCTAAGGTCATAACACGACAGCTAAGGTCATGACAAGGCAGCTTAGGTCATAACACGACAGCTAAGGTGATAACACGACAGCTAAGAGCTAAGGTCATAACACGACAGCTAAGGTCATAACACGACATATAAGGTCATAACACGACAGCTTAGGTCATAACACGACATATAAGGTCATAACACGACAGCTAATGTCATAACACGACAGCTAAGGTCATAACACGACATATAAGGTCATAACACGACAGCTTAGGTCATAACACGACAGCTTAGGTCATAACACGACAGCTAATGTCATAACACGACAGCTAATGTCATAACACGACATATAAGGTCATAACACGACATATAAGGTCATAACACGACAGCTAAGGTCATAACACGACATCTAAGGTCATAACACGACATCTAAGGTCATATTGCGACATGATGACAACACACATCACACCCCCAGGCACAGTAGTAGTTTGACATTTCCTCCTGTCAAAATAAGTAGGACGCATCGGAAATCGAGTTTAGATTCTGTATAAAATACTTTCAAACGTCATTTACATTAAACAGTGCTTGAAATGCAAAATAACTGGAAGTCACGTAAGATGGACGTACATGTAACACACACACAGGTGACTATTCATGCATGTATACGTCATCAGACCTTCTTGCATCAGATGTGAAGTGTATCACGTGACGTATTCGCTAAACAGGGGTTTACTTGATTGTTCTTATTTGATAATTTTAGATTATTGATGTCACAGAGAGTTTAGCATTGATTAAATTTCAAATAGAAAGAGCGAGTGGTTAAACATTTGTTCAAGGTTGCGTCAGAACCAATTAACGGCGACGACATCTCAGATCCTCCGTAGTACTTCAGGCGTGTGAAAGATTACACCGTTCGCGAAAGTATACCATCTGAAGGTGAGGCGCAAGTGGCTGTAAATAACATCTATTAGCGCGGCAGACAGAGCACTAAAGATGACGCCTCGGCAACAACTGTTCATGTGAAGGCACATAAGTAGCCGAGGTTCGAATGCCGACAGGTGTGACCCTGGAGTAATTAATGCGATATATAAATGTCAACAGGGCTTCTTGTCGCTTGACGTCATAGCTGAAGCGCTGGTGTGTAGAGGACGGAACGGGCAGTAATACGGGGTTGGCGGGTCTCTTGATCAAATACACTTCCAACTACATCTGTACATATTCATACAGCTACACTGAATAGAGCAGTTTTGAACTGCTGAAACTTATTACGAAACCCCGTCTTAAATATCCTCCTAGATTAACGTTTCAGTGCATGGCACGAAACTCAAAGGCATTATTTCAATGACCTATCACACGAACCGAAGTTTTGGAGATGATAAAAAACTTTACATGCTAATCACTATCATCGGGCTGTTAAGGGAAGTGTGAATGGTGTTGATTTTATTTCGTCAATAGAAATATTGGGCATTTGACTTCCGGCGTATCACACCACAATTGGGTCCCTGTTTACACCCGTCCTCTCCACAGTTCGCCGGTACATCTGCACCTGTAGACACAGACATGTCTACCGCATAACTCTCGTAGCTCACATCGTAACATGTCACGTGATCAATTGTTCAAGGAATGTCAAGGGAATGTCGGCAGGTGTCGCTTTAATGAGTTCTTGGATGTAACGAAACATGTAACGAAAATTACGCCTGTAACGTTAATACTGTAGTACTCGTCTTTATCTGTTTTGCTGTCCGGTATGTCTGTAATGTTTTAAAGTAGAAGAACGTTGCCAAACAAAACAAGCAAATAAAGGGTAAAAAACCGCAAGATATTGCGATTGGTAACCTTCCAAAATCTACCACCTAGTTTATCTACATTGTCTATACATTTGCAAGACTACACTTTTATGGTAATATGATACATTTATGTATGTAAATATAATTTTAGTGTTGGCGTGTCTATCCTCATTTTCTTTTCTTTAAATCGGAATGCTATCATTTAGCTGGTCAACCCTATTAGACCGTCTTTCATTTATGGATCACCGTACCGCTGCTAAAGACTGTTTACATGTTTACATGACAGCAGCTTTAATAAATCTTGTTTGAGAAGAAGACCGTACCTTTTGTTAATCAAAACCAGCTTCCGATGCACATTATGGCTGCTAACATTTTGTTATCTAATACACTCGTTCTTAAACGAAGTGCTGAAATTCTGAATGGATATCATAGGTTGTAACTTTTGGGTAATTATAAAGCTTCCTCAAGCGAAATAACAGTTATTTCCAGCAAACTTCGGTATCAAGCATGAACAAACGGCCATATCTGAAGAGTTATAGTATATTTAATACTCAATACTCAAAGGGTTACGCTCATCTACGCTCTCTGCACCCCTTAAAAAATGTCATAGCAAAATTGACGCGCTCAGTGCGCGAAACCTTGTTGATGAGACAAGAAGGCTAGTTTGACCCTCTGATGTACATCAAAAGAATCTCGCGGTCGCGTAACGGTCAAATTGTAATCTTCCAAAGACAGGTATCAGCCCATACACAGTGATTGGCCAGGTTTCCAATCAAACATCTAGCCACATGCCTTCAATTTTGCTATGACATTTTCCAGGGGTGCAAGGGAGCAAAACACGAGACTAAATATATTTCGGGGCACCCCGCTATACATGTACCAAGTGTACTTATTTACATTTTTTTTAAATTAATGTTTTGGCAAAAGATTACTTAATAATCAGATGACAATCATGAATCGATTAGTAAAACCTAAAAGTTTCACTTTATTAACACTATCCAAAATATTAATATATAATAATATGTAGAAGAATACTATCACAACTTCATATAGCTCAAGGGATCACGGAAACAGCTTACACCACTTTGTTTCATCCGTTAAATAAGTGAAACGTAAAAGAGTAAAAACGCCATCTCCAGTAATGAACTTGTTATATAGGAGGTTTGTGAAAGAAAAAAAATCAATTTTTTTCAGTGGTAACAGGCTTATTTGTTTTATTTTTTAGCCACTAGAAATGTTATTTTCGAATGAGAAAGCTAGATATCATCGTTTTATTAACATCGAGGGCCTTCCATCCTGCCGAGTATTGTCTGTGTATGTGTGTGTGTGTGTGTGTGAGAGAGAGAGAGAGAGAGAGAGAGAGAGAGAGAGAGAGAGAGAGAGAGAGAGAGAGTGTGTGTGTATGTGTGTGTATGTAAGGTGGGGGTGGGTTTTAGGTTTTGGGTTCAGGGTGAGGGACTTGCATTTCGTTTTACCAGGAGTTTAAGTTCACCTCTAAAAGGTGTAATATGACTATTAAAACATCAGTTTACTTTCAAACATAGCTCTTGTAACAGATTCGCAGGTCCCTGTGATATTGAAAACATATTATGTCAATCAATATACTTCCAATCTATACTTGACGACTAGTTCCTTTTATCATCTGTGCCTGTTGACATTCAGTTTTAAACGATGGTTTAAGAGGAACATTCTTTCATATGATCTTCAGTAGGTCGAGGAGGAACGGACAAGGTAACAAGGAATCACCAATAACGTGCAGTCCCTCAAAATAACAGATAAACATGTTTCTCGGCATATCAAGTTTAAAAAAATTAAAGTGAGAGTACGGTATTTGACAGAAAAGTGTCCGTGATGAATGTTAATTACTTGTCTGCAAGAAAAAAAACTTTTGGCTCCATCTGCAAACTTTACCAAAGTGAAAAAAAATCTGCACGTGGTAGCACTGAGCACCCTGTCAGCTATAATGAGGGCAGTACGTAACTTACATCTCCATAAACAAGCACACTTGGACAACACTCAGGGCGGTGCTCGAGGTCTTCACTAAACGTCCTAGGTAGATCACGTGACTACTGTCGATGTATGTTTACTCCCTAGCACTTACATATGTATTTGTTTCTCAAATACCGGTACAATTTCAAAATCGACCAACGATGTTGATCAGCAAAGAAATCATACGTATCAAGTACAACACAGCACTGTGCGCCAGGCGCAAACTTAACTGAGCAAACGCATGCTTCTAAAAACTTTAATTTTGACAGTAGCTAAATATAATGAGAAATCAGCAGTTACCTCCCTTCCTGTCTAATCATTAACTCTGGTATTTATTTTCGTGTTTGAGGTTCATTTCTCCATGAGAGATTATGGCTATTTTATTTGCATGGTTTTTAATCCGTCTGTTAAATAAAACACGTCTTTAATAGTTATAAACATGTAGTTTCAAAACAATATTTACTATTACATGGAACGTCTTGTATATGTTGCTCATAAGAAAGTGGCGGGTCCAGGAAATGTTCAGGGGACTCCATTTGAAACACTCTTCTATCAAATTTCATAGAATGTTACTTTGTTTTTACGAGGGGCTGCCCTACATCATTTATACACAATTTTTGTTTCAAGGCGATTGACGCGACTGATGAAGGACATTAGCCAGAAAATCTCACCGAGAAATATAATTTGAAATTTGATAAAAAAATCCCATTGGAGAGATTTCTAAGTAATGACTCCTGCTATTAAAAAAATCTGAGTAGGGTCAACATGTAAGGAAACAAGAATGATTTACCACTTACGCGTTTGAGATCCTAAGGATCTTTACCCTCGGGTTGAGATTCTCATTTTTCACCCAAAAGGGTTAAGAGAAACGTTTAATCACTCGTGGATATTTTATCAGAACAATAAGCACGAGCTATCTGTGATGTCAAATAAAAACATACGTGTGGTTTTGTTTATGAAACAATGTTTTTTTCTGTATCATTTTTCACATAATACAAAATAAAGACTATTTTTGCGTTCAATTATGTCTATTGGCTGCGCAGTAATGAACAACTTATTGGGGTATGCTAGGTCTTGCGTCCACTGCAGCCTCCCACACATATCACCCGTCGAATCTTCCCGAGTCTCACAATCTGATATGCAAGATCTTCAAGCCTTTTTTCGTTAGACAGATGGTCTATAATTCTGTAAAGTGCATTCAAACGTTATGCTAAACTTGTAAGTTTCCTGTTTGAATTCATATTTATATAGATCATGACTGTCTTCAGGCAGCGATGGAAAAACATATTTAGAATATTTAATATGAATGTCATATTCCGTCTTTTTGTATTGCAGAGTTATCTGCTCTTATGAGCAGGTATTGATTGTTACGTCATTTGTTTGTGAGAGTACCGTCATCAATTTTTGAGAAAACGACCTAATTTTCTCACACAAACCAATGACGTAACAATCAATACCTGCTCACAAGAGAAGATAACTCTTCAATACGCAAAGACGGAATAGGTCCAATATAGCTGCAAAGCCTTATAACCTACATGTATGACGTCATCAACGGGGTCATGGCATCGATAGCTGATATGACTGTCATCTGAATTTTGTAATGGCATAGATTGCCATATAGGGTGAATATACTATAACTGTAAAATACGTCTAAGATTATGTGTACTTGTTGTCTAAAATACATCTTATAAAAACTGTTTTATGGAAACCGGTACGTCTCAACGCGGTCGGAAGTGAACCGAGCAACCCCCCACCCCCACCCTTACTATACGTCTCCCTATATTTCTCCACGTTTGCTGATGATATTTCTGGGCATTATTATAAATATGCCGACAATCTTTTAGGATATACACTTTCATTATAGATTTAACACAAGCTATAGACATGATGATATCCATCACCGTTCTTACAACAACAAACAGATAATAAGAGGAATAAAATGTAAAACATTTTGTTTGCTGGAAAAATACTCCCATCGGCTGAGATTTGGATGGGGTCTGTGTACAGCGCCACCTGCTGAACACGCTTGCATTAATGGGGAAATAATTGCGTTTGAGTGTCGATACACTTCTTATGTAAGATTAAAGAAACCCGGTCCGTCTAAATTTAGAATTTCTATCACCATTGAGTGCTGCTGGCTGTAGGTACACATGAATACCAACAGTTTTATCGCTCGTCCCAGGGATTAATGCTATTTAGATGTTTAAATGGGGTTGCCCCTAGAAATGTACTGATACACAAATAACAGTCAGAGCCCTGCATATTCTGTTTACGTTAGACTTGTTGTTTCATCCAATAGGCAATCTCATGCACGATGCCTCTTGCTCATTTTAGAGAGTTCCCGAGTTGATCGGGAAACTCGAGCCGCACAAGGGCAACACGTTATTTCCTTACCTCCACAAGTAATCAAAACATCCCATTAAGATCAGTACAATGCATTACATATGTACATGTATGTATTTCGCTAACTAACTTGTCTGCATTCCTTCGAGGGGACATTTTTACGTCTCACTCCAAATGTACATCTTACGTCATTTTGCATCGGTAATTGATCACATGACACGATCGAGATTTAACGCGCATGTACACTAAAAAAAACACCACGCGAAGCACGATCTACAATAGCAAATTTCTCGAATTTATCTCTAGAATTACGAAGATATCTAGTTAAGGCAAAATAAATGAAAATGCATCTCTAAAGAGTTCCGAAACATTTGTAAAAATCCGTCAAAAAGGAACTGTGTCTTAAACAAGTATTTTCAAGTAAACTGTGTCATACAATATATCAGCTACAAGGTTAAGATCAGCCAACCTCGGGGACTCAACAATCTGTGCACCGGGAGAGTCGAACACGCTGTTATGTAAACAACCACCAGGAATATGAAGTAAGAAAGTGCCTATATAACAGAGTCGTTTGTTGATGCGGAAGGGCAAAGAAAGCAAATATACGCTACACTTTATACCGGTAGCTATTTCATCCTTTTAGATTGAATACGTGTGAATACGTGTGTCTTAAGTCTTCTAACACATCTGAGAAATAAATTGAGGACTGTTTGTCCTTCCGTCCAAGTTCGAAAAATTAGTAATATGTCAGCCTTATATCTCTTCGTGTTCATTATTGTCACATTAAGGTTTCTTTAAAGACTTTTTATATTAATACAATCTCCTGCTTCATGTACATAATAGAATACGACCAGGTGCTCCAGAAGAGTAAGCGTATTATGTTTCATTTTGAATCTAGGTCTAATCCAAGTGAAGTCATGTTCTCATACAGAAAACATCCGAGTATCGTTACCGTGTACTTCATCCAGTGACAATTATGGTATGTCAGTCATTATCTTTTGAAAAAGCGGTTCTAATCTTCTAGCTGTGATAATATTTTTGCGGTAATCATATTTAGCACTTTTTGCGCTAATTTCACATCTGCAAAGTTAATAGTGCCAAATGAAGAAAATCTCTGTTTTTTTTTTCTTTATAGATTTTTACATCGCTCAATCAAGATGCATATAAATGAGAGAGAAATGTAGTCGGTGCGTGGAAATAATAATACACCAATATTAGTTTGTATACAGTATTTCTTGCGAAAATGACGTTTGTTTGTTTTTGTTTAACGTCCAATCGACAACTGTGTTCATTTAGGAAATGATGAATATTCTTTTCGATAACAAACATTACAGCAGCATACTTCAGGACAAAGTTTAGTTAACTCTATTGGAATGTACAAAGGTTAGGTTTGAAAAATATATTTTTTATGATCCAAATGTTTCTTATTACTAACAGAAGGATTTGGATATGCCCAATAAACATGAGCTTGTTTTGCACATCTTTCGCTTTCATAGTTTACGTAAATAAGGGTTTATTATCGCTTAAACCTAGTATTTCCTCCTACATGTATTTATCAAAGAATTTCGCATACCAATTTTGGGGGAATGAATAAATCGAATCTTAAATCCCGATGATAAATAATTTGGAAAATGTCATAAAATACTTTTTCTTTTGCATTTTGGCCATTCTCTTCGGGATTTTCTTTTGTCTTTAAACTTTTTTTTTTAACTTTGTTGATTGCTTGGTCTGTTTTTCATTACCATGTGGATTTTTTTACCATATCCTTTGAACAGAAGTTTGTACTCGGACAAATGAGAATGCTGCATATTTTGGGTCGATGTGTTTCTAGTTTTAAACACATGCTTCGCACCTTTGCCCATCAATAAAAGCTAAGATTTTGAAACTAACCAGGAAACAGGGTATTAAATGCTCATTGGTACAAATGTTTTAGCTAGATACGTGAGATAGTTTCAGACCTGGTGTTTGGCAAGTGATGTAACTCCTCATGCCAATGGCAAAGAGTGCAAAAATTAATCCCACTCAAAATGTGTTTCAAGTTAAGTCAAACGTAATGATCTTCTCTGCAAACTTACGATTCCCCCCGAGAACGAAATACCAGTTCAGGTACCTGTTATCTGTTGCATAATCATTTTATCAAACACGGACGATTAGCATACTCTGTTAAAAGATGATAGCTGACTGCATGACTCAATAATTTCTTCACATATAGTAATATGAAAATGTCATTATCAGGAAAATGTGAAAAAAGTTAAATGTATTATATTTACCATCGTATGGTATTTTCACTTTATAACCCTACACAATTATATGCTATGAATGCCATGGAGCGATTAATGTTGACGTCATCATGGCGTCATAATTGCTACGTTGAAGCTCACCAACCATCCCTGGGCGATGGCTGTTCTATTCATTAAACAAACTTACACGATACATACATTATTTGAACTATAAATTCTTAATAATAAATGTAATTGGTTTATTTTATGAGATGAACAGATTCCAAAAATGGTAACTATAAGTAATGAACTGCTTTCAGTTGCCATTCACAGGCAATATATGAATTCCAACTACACAAAGGCAAATCCAACAGTTTGCTTCATAGCGCGCTTCATTGAATTTGCCTTCCAGTTGTCATTCATATAGCCGATGAATACCAACTTTGTATCTCCTGTATATCGATCTATGAACAAAAAATACCAAGTTAAATTTTACCATTCCTTACATGTGTTAACACATGTCCACGAATGTGCAAAATCAAAATGTACCTACACTGTATAGTGAATCTGTAGTCAGTGCAGCCGTCATGGCCGAAAAATTTACAAGTAAAAACAAAATTCGGAAAGAAAAAAGATTTTTTTTCCAAATAACTCCAAACAAACAAACTAATTCATACCATGAATAGTATATAAACAAAAGTCTATCAACTGTACTATATGTAGATATGAACACTAGGACAGTGAAGGTATGTTTCTAGTACGTTGTTTTGAGTGGCTATACTGGCGATTAGAACATGAAACTTGGGTTTGAACTCGAGACTGATAGGTCGAGAGTTTAAACCAAATTTCATGTTCTAATCGCCAGTATAGACACGAAAAACAACGTACTATCCCCATTCTAACACACCTTAACAAATATACTACGCTAATATGTACTTACGTACAAGGAAATACAATGTTTCTAAACATTGTGAGCTGAACTAGCGACGTGTCATTCTGCAGCGGACTGACCAATCGGAAAGAAGCTTTCAAATGTCGGTCATTTAGCCCCGCCCATACTGGCGAGAGCTCGATCTGTATGTTGACGAGGCGGAATATTTGGATTGTTCGTGAACGTCCTATTACCAAAGTTTATACGACACATTCGGTTTACTATTGAACAAGTTCATACATGTCAGTATGCATACCAATCTGTGCTTATCGACAAAATCGGTGATTATTTGTATAGATTTGTAAAGAGTTTTGTGTAAATGCATAGGCCTACGACACATGTGAAATGTTTGATTTGATTTCGGATCTAAATAGATGCCTTCACCCGGATGGAACGAACGTTTCAGTAATAAATGGAGGTAAGAACAAGGAATGGGTTATTTTTACTTTTTAATTCATTCAACAAATGCATTTCATCGGTCGTTTCTGTTCTGTTGCCTACTAGCCTGTATCACGATTGATCATGATTCTATCGCAGATTAGAACATGGTCCGTATCCAATCAAAACACGCGTTGCAAACGAATCGTGTTAGAATCAACTATGTAATATGAACTATTGTGTAAAATATCATTTTTGTCCATGATGTGATTGTTGAACTAAACATAAGCTAGCATTCACTGGTATGTGATTTGTATGTATACATCAAACAGCAGTACAACATGTGAAGCAGTGAACAGAATTATATGTGGGATATGTTATGGGAAGTATGGGCACTGATGTATGAAACATGTAGTCATATTTATATGATCATTGGGGTCTTATGATCTCCTTGTGGTCATTGTTGTATGGTCATCTACGTTTCATCTTAAATGTATGGTCATTGATGCAATATCATATGTGTATAATCGTTAATGTATCATAGATGTATGATAATTATTGTATGATCATTGATGTATGATCACTGGTGTATGGGCATTGTTGTATAGTTACTGGTATAGGATCATTGGTATATGCAGAATCTTGTATTACCATTGATGTATGACCATCTATGTATGATCACTTGTGTATGGGCATTGTTGTATAGTTACTGGTATATGATCATTGGTATATGCAGAATGTTGTATTACAATTGATGTATGACCATCTATGTATGATCACTGGTGTATGGGCATTGTTGTATAGTTACTGGTATATGATCATTGATATATGCCGATTGTTGTATTATCATTGATGTATGATAATTGGTGTATGTTCATTAGAGTATACATAATCATGTATGATCATTAATGTATGATCATTTGTGTGTGCTCACTTGTGTGTACAGAATGATGCATGATCAATAATTTATGATCATTTGTGTGTGCTCATTTGTGTATGTAAAATGATGTATGATGGTCGTTGATGTATAGTCATTTATGTATGGTCGCTGCTGTATCGTCATTTATGTATGGTCGTTAACTTTTAGTCATTGGTTATATATGGTAGTTGATGTATAGTCATTGGTGTATGGTCGTTGATGTATAGTCATGTATGTATGGTCGTTGATGTATAACTGTATGTGTTTATGTAAGTTCCCTAGATACGCGTGTCATGGTGTATGTACGTTAAAACTATACAAACCAGTATTCAGGTGGTTTTGTTTTTTTCAAACTTTGTAAGTCTCACTTGTCAATATCATCATAATAATAGCACTTATACATATTGATATTATCTAATTATTATGTCAAACTGAATGTTTACCGCATTTATAGAAATCAATATGAACCTGTTTATGCATATATGTGCTCTCCTTCTCTACTCCACGTTTACCCAGTTGTGACCCTGTACTGTTTTTATACTACTATGTCATGATAACTCTCGTCTATCTTCTCTTTATTCTTATAATCAATCCACTTCATACCCTCTCCATGTGCTTCTTTCCCGAATACCTGTCTTATCCTGACCTCTATGACCCGTGTGACCCCACCCCCTCTGTTATTGCTGGTACACCTGTACCAATCGTCGTCAAACAACAGTGTTAGATTTTGACGACTATGGGTAATGATATAATGTCATATAGGGCGGCGATCGGAAGTTTCTACCATCGTACACACGGTGTTCTGGTAAATAGTCATTATACTTTTTATTTTAATCTCCAACTAGGTAAGTGTAGGCAAGGTGTAATATATGTGTTGTAGAAATGTAGTTATGCTATATGGTTCACACAGTCTAGTATTATCAATAACTCAAATTTTCTTCTTATCCTACAACTACTCCTTCTCTCATGTAACGATGTCCATCCCAATCCTGGCCCTGGTGATCAAAATAAAGACCTCTCTATATTTCATTTAAATATTCGCAGCCTTCGGAATAAGTTGTCCTACTTGGAACATGTATCTAGTGATTTCGATATAATTTGTATTACTGAGACTCACCTAGACATAGCCGTAGCAGACGATGACATACTCCTAGATGGTTATAAAATGCTCCGTAAAGATCGTGGAACGGTGGGGGATAAATGTTTACACTTCTGGCTCCCTATGCACACGTCGTAGAATTGATTTAGAATTTCAAGTAGGTGAAGTTGTTTGGGTAGAAATCCAGTTTCCCAATAGGACGTATCTAGTATGTACTGTGTACAGACCTCCTACTTGCACACATATATTTTGGAATCACTTTCGTCTTTCGCTGGAAACAGCCATGAATGAAACTCCTTTTGTTGTAATCGTAGGGGATATAAATGTTGACCCCTCACCGTTGACAATAACCATGCTCTTCTAGACATTATACATTTTTACCACCTGACAAACGTTATCGACAGACCGACGAGAATTGGACGCATGTGCAACACGCTACTTGACCCTGTTTTTCTATCAGACACGTGCAATTTTACGATATCGGACGTAATTGACATAGACCGCGACATTTCGGACCACCAAGCAACACCTGTTGAACTGATTGTGGGGACAAATATTGTAAGAAATTATAAGAGGAAAATTATTTGTTATAAAGACGCAGATTACGAACGGTTTAACAATTTACTGTTATCAATTGACTGGGCTGAACTTTTTTTAAGACGATATGTGTGACATTTTAACATCTAGATATTTAGAATTAGCTGACGAATGTATTCCTTCCAAACTTGTTACAATTAGACCTAATGACAAACCTTGGTTTAACTCTGACCTGAGACGTGAAATAAGGAAAAGAAACAGACTTCTCCAAAAATATAAATCCAATCGCACTCCAAATAATTTGAACAACTTTAGGAAACAACGAAATGGTGTAAACAATCTGAAAAAACCCACAAAAGAATAATTTAATGGTGACATAAACGGCCTTTTAGACAATTACAGTGATACAAATCCTAGAAACTTTTGGAAACTAGTCCGCAGGTTAATAAAATCATCCGACACATCTAACAGTATACCGCCGTTAAGGAGTGCGACTGGGAATATAGAAGTGGATGACGGCATAAAGACTAATATACTACACGATTACTTTGTTTCAATATCTACTCTAGACGATACTAACATTGACGTACCTGTTATAGAATCTAGAACAGACTCGACCATTTCAGACATACCGTTTAATATTAATGACATTATCGACATTCTAAAGACATTAAAAATCGGTAAAGCTGTAGGAAAGGATACTATTAGTCATACCATGCTAAAGAATACCTCTAATTCAGTTGCTTATCCTCTTTCATTGATCTTTCGCTCATCTTTGGAAACTGGATCTTTTCCCAAACAATGGAAACATGCTCTAGTTATGCCGTTTTTTAAAAAGGGCGATAAACAAGACCCTTCGAATTATAGGCCTATTGCACTACTAAGTACTATTGGTAAAGTTTTCGAAAGATTAGTCGCTAGATATTTACATAACTACCTTTTAGATAATTCTCTCATATATAAATATCAGTCAGGTTTTCAACCAGGTCATTCTACTGTACACCAGCTTATAGAAATATATCATACTATGTGCGACAATCTTGAAAAAAACCAGCCAACTTGTCTATTTTTTTGTGATATTTCTAAGGCGTTTGATCGAGTGTGGCATAGGGGACTGGAAGTGAAACTAGCTAGCTATGGAAATTTCGGGAAATTTATTGGACTGGTTAATTGATTATGGTACTAATAGATCTCAACAGGTTTTTATTAAAAATACATGTAGTAGATCTTCTGCTAAGAGAACAAATACAGGAATACCTCAGGGTTCGGTTCTTGGCCCATTGCTGTTTATACTTTATATTAATGACATAACAGATAATATAGAAAGTCTATCAAAACTATTTGCTGATGTCACCTCTCTTTTGTATTCGGATAAATCACCACAAGTAATTGAACAAAAAATTAATAATGATCTAGTAAATAAAATATACAATTGTGGGCAGATAAGTGGCTTGTCAAATTAAATCCTGCAAAAACAGAGGCTTTACTTATTTCTAATATTGATCTTGATCACCTCATTGAAATTAACTTTAATAATGTAAGTATTGAATTTGTTGAAAACCATAAGCATCTGGGAGTATTCATCAATGCTAACTGTAAATGGACCTATCACATTGATAATATATTTAAAAAAGTAATTAAACAATTAAGTGTCCTCCGTAAATTGAAATATACCCTGAACCGACGTACACTGAATAAAATATATAGAACATTTATACTTCCTATTCTAGAATATTGTTGTGAACTTTGGGATGGTTGTTCTATTATTGATTCAGACAAATTAGAAAAATTACAACTTGAAGCTGGACGTATTGTCACTGGTTTACCGTCGTTTACTAGTAGACAATCTATATACAATGAAACTGGATTGGATTCTCTAGCCCATCGGAGATCCCGTCGAAAACTTCAATTATTTTTTAAAATCCATAATAATATATCTCCTAACTATCTCAACACTCTACTCCCTTCCCTTGTCGATAACTCTCACTATAATCATCTAAACGTTGAAAACTACAACCTACCTAACAACAGACTTGAATTATCTAACGTATCCTTTTTTCCTTCTACTGTTAGACTGTGGAACCAGTAACCTACTAGTATACGATGTAGTGCCACGTTCTCATCATTTAGAAACGCCATTCAAGACGTAAACTTGCCGCTTGTACCAAACCCCTTTTTCTATGGTGATAGGAAAAATAATAGTTTGCATACAATATTAAGGAACCGTTCTAGTACTTTGAAAAGTGACCTGTTTCGTGTTAACCTCATTGATTACCAACGTTGTATATTTGGCTTCCCTATTGAAGACACACACCATTTCTTTTTTACCTGTGATATATNTCCCCCCCTCTCTCTTCCCCTTCCCCCCATTTCTCTCTCTGTCTCTCTCTTATAATTTCAATTTATAAATTAAAGCATCTAAAAATGAAATAGTGTATATATGTATATTAATTCTGCCATCTTGTTGTACTATTGTAAAAGGGCTTAATATAAGTTTGATAACTTGTGCCTAATCCATTTGCTTGGCAATAAAATATGTTTAAACTAAACCAACTGAAAGCAGTTCAATGCTTATATGACAAATAGAATGCAAAACTCCCGTGTGATGCAGACAGATAAATCGCAACCCGTGGGTAAGATTTTAAAGTTTAGAACGAGGCTTTGTTGAGCGCTAAACTTCAAAAATATTATCCCGAGCGTTGGGATTTCTTCGTCTACATCACACGGGAATGATATATTCTTTTTCCCCGTCATTTTTTTTTTTTATATCGTAATAATGATTTGTAATTGTACCGTGCCATCATCAAGGTCTCTTGAAATGTGTGAGAAAATTGATGTCGTTGCCAGGGCTACGCTGCATGAATAGATGACGCAACGATGGCGTTGTTAGAATAATGGCAATAATGGAGATACACCTGAGAGGTGGGGTGGGGGAAATCTTCTCCTTATTTATCGTCATGATTTAACTTCATTGTCCTCACTGTTACCAGCAAATGCGTCTTAATCACACTAGCTAATATTAAATCACTAGGCATTATACTGACCATCGTCTGTCCGTCGTCCTTCCGTCCGTCGACCGTACTCCGCTAGGATAGCAACTCGGAATTCGGTATCAAGCACATTCCTGTGCTTAGTGAATTCAGTTGCGAATAAACGAGGGTTAAAAAGTCGGATGAAATAACAAATATACGACGCATATGGTTATATACAACGTATATACTGGTAATGTCATGGTCTATTCTATGTAGAATCATGGTGTTATTTAAGGATGGATATTCCTGGGTAACCTCTTCATTTTTAGTTAAAAATAAAATTTCTCTCGTTTAATCGTAATATTTACAGTCCACATTGTTGACATTCCCATTACAACCTTTGTTACTGTGGCGGCGGCCTATTACATATCTCATGGCGGCCCAATCACGCATTCATGAAGATGTAACTCCGCGGCTACTTTATTGGTACTTGTTCATGGTGACCACACCGGTGAAATAGGGCTGTAATGAAATTGCTAAACAATTAAATATTATGCATTCGAACGGTATTCTGTTTTGATCAGGCCCTGAGGTAATTACACCAGGTGCGAGCGAATTATATCGTTGGTGAAATCAGTTATGGAGAATTCAAACGGGTTCGAATGGAGGTATAGTCGTAGAACCTGACCAATAATAAATTATGCTCTTAAAGTATTTTGAGTTGAAGTGACTTTTCTTTTAATAACCTACGGTTTACAAGTACCATGGCTTTGTTAAATTTCAAGTGAAGTTGGTGTATGAATACACTTCGACCTTATCACCAATCACTGCAGTAAAGTTAATCCGCGACGTTCAAAGTTCCGGATACTATTATCGTTTATACAGGATTGAATAGTGTAGATATTGTATTGTTTTATTGTTCTAATACTGCAGGTAATACCGTTAAATAACTCTATAGTTGATCTTCAAATTGGAAAGTCCGCGACTACACAAAATATGTAAGAAATCAGATGTATATCATGCTTATGGTGAAATTTTGTTGGGGTATAATTAAACTGACTTGGTATTTATCTGCAATAGAACAATAATTCCTGAATTCCCACTGAAGTGTAGGACAATACAATTATTCCATCATCACTGCTCCTAAAGTGCAAGAAGAATGACAAAAGTTTATTTCGCTAATGAATAATTATGTCATAACGAGTCGGAAAACAAAACGCATACCATCAGAAAACTTTGTATTAAATTTATTTTTCTAACGATAATGAGCAATGCAAATAGAAAAAAAAAGAATAATCTATGAATGATTTGTTTCCAAACAAAACACAAATAAAAATGACTTAAAATTTAAAATGGTGTGATCACATATAAGCGGACAGCTTGACTACTAAACATAGTCATGGATTCTGAAGATAGTTTGGCGATCCAACCAAAATGGTAAATACCGAATTACCTCCCTTAGTTTCTTTGATTCTTGCTTAGTTTCAATTTGAAAATACGAAAGTATAAATAAGTGAAACCTAGCGGAGATAAATGGTACTAAGACAGGTTATTCGGCTCCACTTTGGTATGGCTTGTCACAAATAATGCGACGTCTTTCGTACATTTCACATTTGTCGAGTTCAAAGTAAATAATCCAGTTCCAGCTAGTTGAGACATCTTGGCACTTTTTCGAGTTTTACAAAATGTACGAAACTATCGTCTCCACTGTGACGAAACGCCTGTCCAAGCTACCCTCCCTCGAGTGTTTCCATGACAACAAGCAACACTTGGCGATAAAATATCAGCGGCGGACCATGCAGAACAGCCTACAACAACAAAAAGAGACCCAATATTATAAAGCATATTATTATCATAAAAGTGTATACTTATTACATACATTTTCTAATTATAAAACAAAGTATATAGGCAAAACAAACTATACATTGGCATGTTTCCTCCATAACGATGGGATTTTTTTTTTATATCATATGCATATCAGTTACACCCAAAGCAGTTCAATAACAATATAATGATAACTACGAGTATAGAATTTGGTTTATTGGCAGAAAATAGTTTATCTATCTTAAACAAATTATTTATTTCAGATAGTTAAAAGTTGAATATAAAAATGGAAGAGTGAGGGGCTATAACGTAAATCCCCCCACCCTCCCCCTTAATTTCAGAAATCCTTGGCGGCGCCCAGTGTAAAGATGTGACGGCTCTACTGCGAATAAAAAAGCGATTAAAGAAAATTTGCTGTGCCCATTTTAATATTTTGTATTTCTAAGCTACTTCCTAACAACCATATTGTTCCTGGGACATTGCTTTGCGACATCTAGCTTTTGGCCTTGCTATAGAACGTTCGCTCAAGTGGGGAATGTACGGAGGCTGGTATTGTTATTGTTATACAGAGCGTTGTGAGGATTTGACATTAGGAGATATTATTGTCGGTACAAAGAAGATGATTGTAAAACAGACTTTTATATAGAGTTAACACTCAACGATATTGTCGTTGTAAGGTCATTATCAAACAGAAGAACATTGTATGGATGTTCGTATGGTATGATCAATAGTAAGAGGGTCAACGTAGATAGGTTTTCGTATGGATGTCTAACTAAAGGGGAGTACCGTTATAAAGAGGGTCAACGTAGATAGGTTCGTATGGATGTCTAACTAAAGGGGATTACCGTTATAAAGAGGGTCAACGTAGATAGGTTTGTAAGGATATCTAACTAAAGGGGATTACCGTTATAAAGAGGGTCAACCTAGATAGGTTCATAAGGATGTCTAACTAAAGGGGATAACCGTTATAAAGAGGGTCAACGTAGATAGGTTCGTAAGGATGTCCAACTAAAGGGGATTACCGTTATAAAGAGGGTCAACGTAGATAGGGTTGTAAGGATATCTAACTAAAGGGGATTACCGTTATAAAGAGGGTCAACCTATATAGGTTCATAAGGATGTCTAACTAAAGGGGATAACCGTTATAAAGAGGGTCAACGTAGATAGGTTCGTATGGATGTCTAACTAAAGGGGATTACCGTTATAAAGAGGGTCAACGTAGATAGGTTCGTAAGGATGTCCAACTAAAGGGTATTACCGTTATAGAGAAGGTCAATATAAACGGCTTGCAAGGATGTCCAACTAAAGGGTATTACCGTTATAAACAGGGCTAATGTAAAAATAATTGTAACGATATCCCAACTCATGATATTGTTGTTATAAAGAGGGTAAATGTTAAAAGGCTAGTAAGGATATGTTCCACTTAGTAATATTTTCGTTATTAAAAGGGTCAATAAGAAAAAGGCTTGCTAGGATGTTCCGCTAAATGGTATAATCGTCTTTATAAAGAGGGTTAATGTAAAAAGGTGTGTAATGTTTCCCATTAAAGGATAGTATCATCTTTATAAAGAGGTCAATGTAAAAGGGATTGGCAGGATGTTCTATTCAAATGTATTGTCGCTACAAAGAGGGTCAGTGCAAAATAGATTTGTAAGGGTGTCCCACGAAAGGTTATTATCGCCATGAAGAGGGTCAATGTAAAAGGGCTTGTAAGGATGTTCTACTCAAGGGTATTGTCGTTATAAAGAGGGTCCGTGTAAAATAGGTTTGTAACGGTGTCCAACTAAAGATTAGTATCGCCATGAAGAGGGTCAATGTAAAAGGGCTTGTAAGGATGTTCTACTCAAGGGTATTGTCGTTATAAAGAGGGTCCGTGTAAAATAGATTTGTAAGGGTTTCCCACTAAAGGCTATTATCGCCATGAAGAAGTCAATGCAAAAGGGCTTGTAAGGATGTTCTACAATAGGGTATTGTCGACATAAAGAAAGTCAGTACAGCACATGGTTGAATGGATATTCGCACATGATATCATCGTTATGAAGAGGGTCATTATAAGATAACAGTAGGAGAGTACAAGTAGGCGTTATGGATTTATAAATAAATATACTAGAAAGCATTGATATGATTATATTAATTGGCGTTAGAGGATTCGGGTAGTGAAGTATGGTATGAAGCCGAATTATGAAAAAAACGAGATGAATTGTTAATGTGTTAGTCACCGGAATGTTTAAAATGTCATAACATGTGGGTAAAAGCTAACTGGTGATCGACGTGCAGTCTAGATAATAGGTGTTTCTGTCTAAATATTTATATACATAGGGAATTCATACAGCAGCTAATAAAAGGGTTAAGCGTATTCGTTTCTCTCTGACAGTATTATGGAATCGTTGGTGGTAATCGATCCCTGTTGAATAAAGACTTGATGCTCTCGCACCATCTAGCGCGGAGTATAGGATTAAATGCTGTTTGGTAGGTATACTAAAAACATCGTTACACAGATGTTTCAGCTGGTTGTAAGCAACAAAAAACTCGCAAGAAATTAAAAGAGTCGGTACACACCATTTGGCAAATGAGCGCGTGCGCGTGTTTTAATTAAATATAAAAAGAACGGACATTGCGAACATTCCTATAAACGATGTAATCGGAAGGCAGTAAAATACGTTGCAGAGTGCTTTTCTATAGAATTCAAGCCAATTTGAAATTATTTTTGGTGATTAAGGTGCTAACCGTCAATGAGTACGCGAGATCGCAAAACGGCAGGCTTGGATACATTTACAATGAGGTAACTAAACAAAAGAAATGCACACACGGACATATTGGTACTCGTAATAGATATTATAACTATGTAAAATATATCGACACACTATGTAATACATATCGACACACCATGTAATACATATCGACACTATGTAATACATATCGACACACTATTTTATACGTATCGACACTATGTAATACATATCGACACACTATGTTATATGTATCGACACGATGTAATACATATCGACACGATGTAATACATATCGACACACTATGTAATACATATCGACACACTATGTTATACGTATCGACACTATGTAATACATATCGACACACTATGTTATATGTATCGACACGATGTAATACATATCGACACTATGTAATACATATCGACACACTATGTAATACATATCGACACACTATGTTATACGTATCGACACTATGTAATACATATCGACACACTATGTAATACATATCGACACTATGTAATACATATCGACACACTATGTAATACATATCGACACGATGTTATAGATATCGAGACACTATGTAATACATATCGACACACTATGTAATACATATCGACACTATGTAATACATATCGACACACTATGTAATACATATCGACACGATGTTATAGATATCGACACACTATGTAATACATATCGACACACTATGTAATACATATCGACACTATGTAATACATATCGACACACTATGTAATACATATCGACACGATGTTATAGATATCGACACACTATGTAATACATATCGACACACTATGTAATACATATCGACAAAATAGGTAATAGATATTGACACACTATGTAATACATATCGACACGATGTTATAGATATCGACACACTATGTAATACATATCGACACACTATATAATACATATCGACACTATGTTATACATATCGACACACTATGTAATACATATCGACACGATGTTATAGATATTGACACACTATGTAATACATATCAACAGTATGCTATGCATATCAACATTATGTAATACATATTAACACTATGTAGTTCGTATCGACACACTATGTAATACGTATCGACACACTCTGTAAAACATATCGACACACTATAAAAGTCGCTAATAATGTATTCATAGTTTTTCGTTAAGCTGTTTCCTTGATAAGATACATTTATCTCGGACTTATCATTTTACACTGAGATGTTGATAACATAAAGAACAAAATGGATCATAAAAGAAACAAATCTTGATAACCACTCAAAGGACAGAACCAAAAATACGATTCAAAACTTCATACAATAATATCTCACACCGGTTTTATTTTGTTCCATAGGCATACTTGACTTTTGGAAAATTCACTAAAAAGGATTAGCAGAGCATTAAACAAACTGGAAAAATATGCTTGTGACCTAAATAAGGACAGGGCTCTATGCTACTGTTAAAGTAGACATTTTTGCAGTTTCGAAATATTTTCAATATTTACGTTAATAAAATAGCGCAAAAAAATCCACAATCGACTATTTATTTTTGGATAAATTATAGATTAAAAGAATTTATAGATTTCAAAATTATTTCTAGCGCGAAAATGTCCACTCCGCGATCAATGTAAAGGGAGATAACGCGACTATTTTTTTTTTCAAATACAGTATTTTCCAAGACTTCATTAAAATATCAATTTATCGTACATCGTATATATTGTCTTTGTATCTGTTCCAGAGTGTAGCACATCAAAGAATGCTTCCTTATTTCCTCATTTCTAGTCAATAATGTACGCTTAATATATATAGCAATAACATAAACAGGACTTTCGATGATGCCAGCATCTTTATTACAAACATAAACAATAGTGTGTTAGTTATAACGAGATGATCACCGAAACATAAAAAAGGGCACCGCTGTCTGAATAAATAGTAATTACTTGCAATGCTTGTGTGCCAAGTTTCGTGCACGCAAGTTCCTGGTTAGTTAGACGGAAGTAACGCGCGTGATTGGCAGAGACACGTGCGTTAAATGGCGGGAGAATGTGTACACGGGCTTACGCCGGTCTAGGATGATATATAGTGTGTTTCATAAAACCTGACAAATGAGATAAAAACTACACAAGATTGGAGTTACTTGAAAATAATCTGGCGTTCCTACCGTATTTCTTACCCCGGCACCGGAAAACGGAGAACTCGATAGCTGCACGTGATTTCCTTTGCCTATATATAGACATGCTGATATATGTGCTCGGATTCGCTCGTACCTATTTATTTTCTCTGTGATTAGACAGAGATGGTGATGAGACAAGACACGATCCAGAAGCATGGTTTACTCCCCCGGTTTTATCTGTAGAATCAGCTTAAGTGAGGCTCGGTGTACAAACATGCGATACACGTGCATTTTAAAATCATATCATGTTTCGAAAAATACGGTTTCTTATCTTAAATTTCTCGTCTGTATTTAACAACAGGACTTGGAAATTACAAACAGCCTTGATCAGTTCTTCAAAGAGGTGTCAGAAAGGTAGGGGGATCTCAGATCATATTATGGAGCTGTGAGAGGAGAGAATGGAAATTTCAGAGAGATGTCAGAGAGAGAGAGAGAGAGAAGGGAGTTGTCAGAGAGAGAGAGAAGGGAGTTGTCAGAAAGAGAGAAGAGAGTTGTCGTAGAGAGAAGGGAGTTGTCGTAGAGAGAAAAGAGTTGTCATAGAGAGAATGGAGTTGTCGTAGAGAGAATGGAGTTGTCGTAGAGAGAATGGAGTTGTCGTAGAGAGAATGGAGTTGTCGTAGAGAGAATGGAGTTGT